>NC_064640.1:342329811-342630837 GCF_023864345.2 Schistocerca serialis cubense | reverse complement strand
TGACCGGAATCTAGTGGCAGCCGGACTAGGGAATTACCGTCACATGCGTAGGCTGCCATACACAACACAACAGAAACTACTGCATTTAGAATGCTGCCGCGATCGGGAAGCAGTCGCACTGTGTTCAGTGATGAATCGTGATTGTGCACTATCCGGGATGATCATTGTCAGAGAATATGGTGGGGATCTGGGGAGAGGTGCCATTCTTCCAACGTCTTGGAGAGGCACAGTAGTGTTAGCGCTGGCGTCATAGTGTGGGGACTCATTGAGTATGACACCAGCTAATGGCTGGTAGTCATTGAGGGAACTTTGACAGCACAACAGTACGTCAGGAGTATCCTGCGTCCTCATGTATTACCCCTCATGCGAAAGTGTCATGGGGTCATTCTTCAACGGGAGAACGATCTTCCAAGCATGGCACGTGTCTCTATTAACTGTCTGCGTGATGATGAATTACTCTTGTGGCCAGAAAGATCCCCAGATCTGTCTCCGATAGAACATCTGTGGGAATAGCTCGGACATCAGCTCTGTCCAGTGCCAGTTTCCAGTATATCGAAGACCGATTACAAATAGCTATGGGCCGGCTTGCCTCAAGAGACGACACAACGGCTTTATGACACACGTGCATACACTCAGATTAGAGGAGGTGCTACGTCATACTCATAAGTGGACTCATACCGCCAAGTTATTTGTAAATCTGACTCGAATTTGCAAGCACTGAAATAAAATTACATACCCTTTCAAACTGTGAAGTTTCATTAGTTTTTTCGTCCCCTTCTTGGTGCTTCACATTTTTTTTATCAGGCAGTTTAGTTTTCAGATGAGGGAGGGATTGTTAGGTGTGAGTGACGGCGGTGAGTGATGATTTTGGTGAGTTGGGAATGGGGTATAGGAGAGGAAGCGGCCCCACCAAAGTACGTTCTTCAGGGCTACCATGACTTTAGTCTCTCCGCTTGGCTTCTCTCCATTATTCCAGTGTCACAGCAAAGTACAAGCCTTTTTGCCTCCACCTCTTCTATGTTACTGACGTTCTCGTGATTGACCTGTCACGCTCCGATAGGGAGCTTATCAAAACCAACTAACTCTGACTGTAGGCAATGCTGCTAACGATGTAGAAGTGAAACTGAAACGCAGCACCGAAGTATACTAATTGAAATTATGGCGTAATGATTTAGAATAAAGTTTTCCCTTGTTTTCTTAAAACCTTCCAGACGATCGACGGGATATCTGGAAGTGCAGTCACGCCACATGCCGTTGCCAAATGCGTGCGAGCAGCCGGGCAGCAGCGACCCCGTTTGCGGGAGGTTAGTAGAGCGAGTAGCGAGCGGGAGAGCTCGTTCAGCTGGAAGCGACGCAAGACTGCACACCCCACAGTTCCTGCCTCCCCGAGGCAAGTCAGGGCGCCGCAACGGAACGTCTAAAGCACTCGAAAGGCACTCGTCTCGAAATTGTATTTACTTAGGAGGAGTGTCTGCCGTTCTCACACTCATCGAGTGCCTCTGTTGTCGAAGTTAGTGGTCAATTACTTTCTGGTGAACTTCCTATCGGAACCCGACAGACCTATCGCAAGAGAGGAAAACATCTGAAATCTAGAAATGACTTCGAAGATTGAGTCAGAAAACTTTTTAACTAGCTGTATCTCTGGGGCATCAGGAAGGAGTTTCACACTGGTCTGCTAAGTGCAATTTGTGTGTGATGAGCTTCCAACGGATCTCCACCCAACTTATACCACCATATCCATTATGATATGTGCTCATGTTACTAAATACAGCATATTTATCTTTCCTTCCTACTCCAATACATTTGATTCCGAAATCATTTTCAATCACCACATACCCTTAAATATTCCTAAGTTACTTCACTGTTGCCACTGGTCCTACACTCACACATCACCTCTTCTCAGCCACATTCCTTCTATCATCTCCATCCCCCTAGTGAGGATTTTTTAAGTAAAATCTTTTTTAAAATCCGCTGTGTGCATTTTCTTTGCTTTAAAAATCGGTTAGCTGAAGAGCTTGTTTTACACTGCTGCCAGCTCGCTTCCCATCTTTGCGGAAAAACCGAGCGAGGTGGCGCAGTGGTTAAACACTGGACTCGTATTCGACAGGACGACGGTTCAATCCCGCGTCCGGCCATCCTGATTTAGGTTTTCCGTGATTTCCCTAAATGCCGGTATGGTTCCTTTCAAAGGGCACGGCCGACTTCCTTCCCCGTCCTTCCCTAATCCGATGAGACCGATGGCCTTGCTGTCTGGTCTCCTTCCCCAAAAAACAACAACTCTTTGCGGAAAAAGGAGGATGAAACTGAAATGTGAGTTTCTTCTCACCAAAGACAAGAAATAATGAAGACTGATTTCCTGCTTCCGAGACTAGAACACCATCAAAAGAATACCATAGTTACACACACCATCCTGAGCGTCATACAGTTACACACTAAACTAATGGATTTAGCAGCAGGAAGTGACGTCAGAGTTAAACGTTCCATGGGCGATGAGGTCATTAAAGGTGGAGTACATGCAAGTTAGACACATGCAGGGAAGGAAATCGGCAGTGACCTTTTCAACGGAATCATCTCGGCAGTCGCCTCAATGGATTAATGGAATCAGCGGAAAACCTAAGGCTGGATAGACGACTGGCAATTGAAACCTCGCTTCTTCCGGAGGTGGTGCCTGTTTGTTAACCATTGTGCCACCTCGCTCTTTTAGGATTTAGTCTTTCGTATATGCAGATACAATGCCGCTGTGGATTTCGTGAGAGAAGCCATTTTCCTGCGTGGAGTTTGATTCATAATTTAGCGGTTAGCTAATTTCATTCCCTTGAGCATTATCGAGCTACATCACAACAAAAAGCGTATTGAATGTTACTTACTTCCTTATCCATCGGTCACCAGTCCTGCAGACAACGTGCTGCATCAACAATAAGTGTCCACTGCATTCTAGTCTGTCTGTTACTCTTTCGTCTCAATTGACTTAATTCAGAGCTTCTCCATCTTTCTTTACGTCGTCCTCACATCTGTTTCTTTACCTACCCATGGATCTTTTTGTTGTAATATGGGCAATCAAAGCCTGTTTAAGAAGTTTGGTCTCTGGCACACGGATTACATGACCTGCCCACTGGAGCTGTCTGTTCTTTTGATGCTGTAAAAGTTTGGCTACTTCTTGATCTCACAGATTTCATTATTATTTTTTGCTCTTCGAGTATCTCTCACCTGACCCTAAATTCTTCTCGTCGTCTTTCTTCCAAATGTTAGAAACTTTTGCGTCTCCGTATTAGTTACTGTGCACCCTTCTGAATCATAGAAAACAATGGAGCGTGTAATGGCACTGTAGATCTTCATTTTCGCAGAATATGGTATGGCATTTTCGTTTACGTCTATGGGTATTTGCTTACAACAACCATATCAACATCCCCGGTGTTTGAGCTGAACAATAGACTTAAACTTGTGTCCGTCAATTGTGAAAGTGCTGGTGTGCACATTTAGTTCTGCCAGCTTGCGTATGTTCTGTTTTTTACTTACTTATGAGTAGTACTGCTTTAGTTGCTGCTATGCCGATACTTTTATTCATCTCCCCAAGGTATAGTTCACTCTCGATCACTAACACTATGTCGTCTGCGTAAGCAAAAATCTCAAAACTGCTACCTTCCTTTCGTACCCCATTACACCCTCCATCATTGCTCTCCCTTACGAATTCCTCCAGTGTGATTTTAAATAGTAAGAATGACAGTAGCCGGCCGGGGTGGTCGAGCGGTTCTAGGCACTTCAGTCTAGAACCGCGCGACCGCTACGTCGCAGGTTCGAATCCTTCCTCGGGCATGGGTGTGTGTGATGTCCTTAGGTTAGTTAGGTTTACTCTAATAATTTCATTGAGTTTACACTGAGGTGACAAAAGTCATACGATAGCGATATGGATATGTAAAAATGGCATTACTATCTCTTACACAGGGTATAAAAGGCCAGTGCATTGGTGGATCTGTCATTTGTACTCAGGTGATTCATGTGAAAAGGTCAAAGGCGTTATTATGGCCGCACGACGTGAATTAACAGATCTTGAACGCGGAATAGTGGCGTTTGCTAACAGACAAGTAACAAGTAAAATATTTTTGAAAAATCAGCATCTTATTCAACAGCTGTGTCACTTCTTTGTTTAAAATACGTTAAACAACAGACCATCCACACGAGGATAAAAAGTGACATACAGCTATTGGGCAAAAACGTGATTTTTCAAAAAATTTCGAACAAGTTGACAGACGGTTGTGAAAAGAATTTGAGAACGGATATGAGTGATATAGGGGAAGCTGCGTGATTTTTGGGCAGTTTATTTTGTGAAGTGGGAAATAGCAATGCTGCGCGTTATCTCTAACAATTCTATTCCGGGCCGCGCGGGGTAGACGCGCGGGCTAAGGCGTCTTGTCACGGTCCGCGCGGCTACCCCCGTCGGAGGTTCGAGTCCTCCCTCGGGCATTGGTGTGTGTGTTGTCCTTAGCGTAAGTTAGTTTAAGTTAGATTAAATAGTGTGTAAGCTTATGGACCGATGACCTTAGCAGTTTGGTCCCATAAGACCTTATCAAAAATTTAAAAAAAATTCTATTCTGTTCATCAATCTGTGCATCTTAACTCAGATTTTCGATAGAATTAAACAATCATTTTTCAGCATACACTGCTTCCACAGCATTTCAGATCGAACAGAGAGTAACAGCGTATCTAGACTTTATCTCATCAGGTACGCGAAGGTAAAACATTTCATTTCAGGTAGTCAGATGTGGATATCTTTCAGGATGATCGGTCACCTGTTTCTTAGTGAGATCAAGGGAATCACCATCCATAACTTCTCCATTTTTTTCAAGTTACCGCAAGTGCAGCGATAGTAGATTAAGGTACACTTAAAGTAAATGGATCCTCCTAAAATTTTGCCACTAATGCTCACAGTTTTATGTTTCGATGGTAAATGTTCTGGTTTTGAGCGCTTGACAAATAGACCCAGAGAGAAACGGCAGCGGGATATGATTAAATGAGCAATGTGGTTGTAAACGCATTATGTATGTTTAGAACTGTGGAATAATCGTGGTGACAAATTTACGAGAAGCGTGAAATTCGTGGTATATTCTTCGTAAACATTTTGATTAAACTCTATGTGTATACTCGATATGTCACTTAACACGGTATCTTTGTGACTGATTTGAGATCATTAGATGCTCCCTTGCTTATTCCATTCGCTTAAAGGCGAGGACTGTTCACTTTCGCTAATCCACTGATTCTCTTAACTTATTGTGATCCCTATACAATTTATATGTAGGAGGCACTAGAATTATTTACAGTCCATCTGAATCATTGGGGGAATGAGTATGACCAACATCGTTTCGTACGAGGAACGGTGCCATTTTTTACAACGACACAGACTTTAATTCTGTTAATATTCGCGTAAGATTTTCATATAGAGTAAGCGACCGGTTAAAAAATTAGTCGCGTGCTTGTACTCCTTTTTGTTGTGAGGAAGTATCGAAAGAACGTTTTCCACTTTTTTTTCATACTATCGATAAGAATGGCTCATTCACGTTGAAATCATTATAGACGAATAATTTTTACACTGGATAATCTATTTTTTATATACATAATTTTAGAGGGGACATCCGAAAATTCTGACAGAGCCCACCATCTCCCCAAACACCCCGTCCCCTTTGCTCTCCTGCCTCGAGAATCAATTCAGTTTTGTCTCACGTAGCTCAGAGCGTCTGTTAGATGTAGAAAGCGTGTCTTAGTCATAGAGTGGGAACAGTTGAAATATTGCGTAACAAGGGGCATGGCTGCATTCGCATTGACGTGGTAGGCTGTGTGACGTGTTCCGCGTGATTCAGAATGTGGCACTGCTATTTAAGTGAGCAGATGATGTGTGAAGAAAGTTAAAGGGGACAGCCACTTTACAGTGAGTTTGGGCTTCAGCCGAAACACCGGTGTTGCTCGTCTCCTCGGACCACTCAACGTGCTTTCCACGCGCGGCTAGCCTCACCGGTTAGGATGTTGGGCAAGGTTTCGAGACGAGAGCTCGAGGAAAGCACCACCCGAAATAGCCAAGATAAAGCTATGCTTCTAAACATAGCACCCTGGCGGCCCCGCCTGCCAGGAACACATCTCCGCAAAGCTCAGTTGTAACTTGTTCGTGGGCGCCTTATCGGCATGTCCGTAAACAGAGTAGAGTAGCCATCAGAGACGCCTGCCAGGTCTGTGTCATCCGCGCTGCAAAGTGTCCCGACAGCGTCTACTTCCTAATCTTCACTGTATCTTGTCTCTTAATAAATAAAAGCGGATACCTACTAAGACCAGGAGCGACAATTTCTGTATTACTGCAGTATGTGACTCATCTGCTCGGATGCACGTGAGTTTACATTCTTTCGGTTTTTTTTTTTTTTTTTTTTTTTTTGCTCCCTGAAACTTGGAAGGTCACCTGTCGCCCATAAGTTCCACTTAAAATGAAGTTACGTTAATGGTAATTATTCTTATCCTCATAAACTATTTGACGGAAATTCTAAGAGCTGTTCATTCATGTGTTAAAGTCTCCACGTTCCTTTGATACCTTCTAAGTTTTCCTTCTGACGAGCGTATATAAAGAGCAGTCAAATGAAGACGGTACGGATTAAAAAAAATAAGCAAACTATTTATTATTTCAAAATTTATCACTATAATTATTAAAACATTGTTATTTTACTCATGGTGGATCAATCAACAGCATACACATAGTCCTGGAAAACCATATGGACCACAACAAAACAAACTGCCATTCATTGGAACTTACGTAAGTGAATACAAATATTTCACATTGTGAAGTTCCAAAGTTAATGGAGGATATGTCCAGCAACTTGGGTACGGAATATTTTTCATTTTTTTCCAGTATCCGTCACAGTTGCGATAACAGTTGTCTCTTTGTGGCGTGTAACGCATGAAGAGGCACTAATTAATTAAGTTCCAACATAAACGAGGGTAGGACTAGCAAATTAGGTACGTAATCATTTTTTATTTTTACAATATCCGTCACAGCTACAATAATAATCATCTCTTTGTGGCCACAAAGAGATGCTTATTATCGCAATTGTGATGAATATTGCAAAAAAACAAAATTTAAAAATTTTCAGATTATATAAAAAAATACAAGCACTTTAGCGTTTTTTAATTTTTGAAGCATCTTGCAAAGTGGCAGTGAATATTCAGATGTCTGTGTGCAGTGCAGGGGCAGATGTCACGTTGCTGGCCAAAACGTCTATGTAACTGAAAATATTAGCAATCTTAAGATGGGCACTGTAGCCTGAAACCGGTTATGGCATTTAAATAAAACATTTTAAAAGTATTTGTGGCTAGTTGCGTTATTCACTTACATTTGTCCCACTGTGAGACAAGACTGTCAGTGCCTTCATGGCAAAATTTTTGAGGTTGCCTACGGAACTATGGTTGTACCCAGGCGTGCACCTCTTCGTCCGAAGCAAATCGTCGGCCACGAAAGTCTTTCTTCAGGGTTCCAAAAATCGTTTGGCGAGAGATTTGGACTGTATGGAGGATGTCCAATGGCATTCCAACATGTTGCCAAGTTGGTTTCGAGTGCGTTGCAAAAGTTTCACTGGGAAGCCCTTACACATAGTCCATACATTCCCTATCTCTCCCCCTGCGATTTCCGTATTTTTGGAGCTCTGGAGAAAGACATTCGTGGCTGTTGATTTGCTACGGAGGAAGGGGAGCTCACCTGGGTACAACAATGGTTCCGCGAGCAATCGCAAACATTTTTCCATGAAGGCGCTGACAGTGTTATCTCGCAGTGGGATAAATGTATTAACAGTTATGGCGATTACTTTTGAAATAATGAACAGTTTACTTTCCATTTTTCCATCTGTGTCCTTTTCATTTAGCTGCCCCATATAGAAATTTCATGGAATGTGGAGTTACAGATGTTTGAGTAAATCTGAATATCAGCTCTCTGCGATGATGTCGTGAATTACTATTTTGACGTTTGTTTTCGTGTTGTCACAAATGAAACGTACTTTTTATCTTACTCTCCGGGCAACCTTAGTTTGAATGGATGTTTTATTAGTCGAATATGCACCCTCAGTGTCGTACTAGTGGAAAAGTCGTACTAAGGGTGGAACTGTTTTATACGAAGAAAACTTTCATCTGTATTTTCGTTGACTACTTCTCTGACGAACCTTTTCCTCGCCGATACATGATACAACTGCACAATGCGATAAGTGGTTTCTCGGAAGTCTGGATAGTGTGGTGGCCGGCCGGAGTGGCTGAGCGGTTCTAGGCACTACAGTCTGCAACCGCGCGAACGCTACGGTCGCAGGTTCGAATCCTGCCTCGGGCATGGATGTGTGTGATGTCCTTAGGTTAGTTAGGTTTAAGTAGTTCTAAGTTCTAGGGGACTGATGACCTGAGAAGTTAAGTCCCATAGTGCTCAGAGCCATTTGAACCATTTTTGATAGTGTGGTGCATGCAGAAAACTGTCGCAGTTTAAATTCTGTCGTTCTACACTTCTTTGTCACATTGATCACGTTCTCGTACTGTTATACTGTTTCTTGTTGTAGGTTCAACGTCGACTTCTTTATAAAAGGTTAGTGGCTGACAATACCTGTTTGAAATTATGTAGGGAGTTAACGAAATTGAAAGGGCTTTATTTTGCAAAACCGATAAAATCAAGACGTGTCGTCAGCGCCGTTCAACTGTCTCTACGTTATCTAAGTTCTAGAATTCATTAGAAACAAAGCTCTGTTCCATATCTGAAAACTTTACCAAATACTTCCCCTAAAAGGAAAGACTAAAATGTTAGGAATTTAACAGATACTGTGAAGTTAACGTTGCTATGAAAAAGTACTGAGTGTGCCCACGAAACAAACAAAACGGCCACAAAATACTAGACGAAAAAATTAGAAACCACGGTCGATAAGTATGCATAGCGTCTAACTATCTCGCCTCGCATAGTATCTGAAAAGCATTAGATTTTATGTCTACAGCTCACTCCTGTGTACTGTAATGAGTCTAGGTAGTCAATGACGAAAAAAGCTATCTAAAAGTTGCTGATAGCTCCTTTTAAAGATGCCATTGTGTTTTTTAACTTACTATCTTTCAAATAATTATTATCAATGTTCTGAATTTTTGAAATATTCGGTAACAGTTTGTGTCGATTATGGTGCATAATTCGCAAAGATGTAGGGGCTTGCACCCACAGCGAACGATGGGATGTTGTAACTCGCTTTCACCGCCGCCAAAAAAATTTCGGGTAACCTTCAGTGCTGAAAAAACGATGGTGTCCATGTTCTGGGACAGCGAGGGCGTAATCCTTACCCATTGCGTTCCAAAGGGCACTACGGTAACAGGTGCATCCTACGAAAATGTTTTGAAGAACAAATTCCTTCCTGCACTGCAACAAAAACGTCCGGGAAGGGCTGCGCGTGTGCTGTTTCACCAAGACAACGCACCTGCACATCGAGCCAACGCTACGCAACAGTTTCTTCGTGATAACAACTTTGAAGTGATTCCTCATGCTCCCTACTCACCTGACCCGGCTCCTAGTGACTTTTGGCTTTTTCCAACAATGAAAGACACTCTCCATGGCCGCACATTCACCAGCCGTGCTGCTATTGCCTCAGCGATTTTCCAGTGGTCAAAACAGACTCCTAAAGAAGCCTTCGCCGCTGCCATGGAATCATGGCGTCAGCGTTGTGAAAAATGTGTACGTCTGCAGGGCGATTACGTCGAGAAGTAACGCCAGTTTCATCGATTTCGGGTGAGTAGTTAATTAGAAAAAAAGTCGGAGGCCTTAGAACTTGAATGCACCCCGTATCGTATGGCAGCGAAACTTGCTAGATATGCTAACGCGTTAATGCGGAACCGATTTACACTGGAAAACAAAGTAGTTCCAACTGTGGCCACCAGATTCAAACCTGGCGGTGTACACTGTTTGTATGAGGGTATGACATCCACAATGTCATTTGACAAGCCATAAAGTGAGTGAACAATATCGCTATCTCGGAGAGTAGCCGTGTGCTCTTAGTGAAACTGTTTTATGTGAACGGCAGCGATTACATTGCCGACTGAAAAGTCTGAGGAGAGGCACAACTTCATTAAGTGGTTTAAAGAAGATGATAATGAAATTCGAAACCACAGGTGGGCTTGGAGTGGCACCTGGAAGAGGAAGGCGTCCTATCCCGGTGGAAGTTGTTGACGCAGTTGTTGCTGTACTGACCGTACAGCATGTGCACCGGGTAGTGTTAGCGCTCCAGCAGTGTCACGTGAATTGTCCATCCGATGGCCAACAGTATCAACAGTATGGAAAGTTTTGCGGTCTATTTTACATTGGTACGCGTACGACATCCAGACGGCGCAACAACTGAAACCTCATGATCTGTAACAATGATCTGGATTTGCTCTTCGGTTTCTGGCACGGACGGAAGTTGACGACAAGTGGCCGGGGAACATTCTATGGAGTGACAAGGCAAATTTTACACTACGGAGTACATTCAATATACAATCCGCCAGGGTACGGCACGGTAGCTCAGCATGTTCAGTCAGAGGGTTAGTTGCCCCCTGTAGTAAAAAAACTGAGTGAACGGATTAATGATGAACTTGAACAGGTGTCATGGGACGTCCGCCCCGAACAAATGGAAGGAACAGTGACAAATAAAATGGGATCAATAAAAAAAGGGCGCTAATGCGCTGCTTCCTGGACTCGGGTAGGCGCGCCGGTCCCTGATCGAATCCGCCCGGCGGATTAACGACAAGGGCCCGTATGCCGGCCAGCCTGGATGTGGTTTTTAGGCGCTTTTCCACATCCCGCTAGGTGAATACCGAGCTGGTCCCCACGTTTAGCCTCAGTTACAAGACTAACAGACATTTGCAAACTTTCGCACTCTTCCATGGCTTACACTAGACCCAGACAGATGGTATTCTACTTGCGTCCCAGGGGGTTGGGGGTGGCGGCAGGAAGGGCATCTGGCCACCCTCTGCAACCAACACTGCCAAATCCGTAATAACAAGGCCGACCCCGCGTTGAAGAAGGACAAAGGCCGAAAGAAAAGTGCAGTGAATGTACAGAACTGCCGAATCGGGGGTACTGTTAAACTGCAGTCGTCGTTGGTCCCGTTCTTGCAGGATCTTTTTCCGGCAGCAGCGACGTCGGAAATTTGATGTTTTACCGGATTCCTGATATTCACGGTACACTCGTGAAATGTTAATACGGGAAAATCCCCACTTCATCGCTATCTGGGAGATGTTGTGTCCCATCACTCGTGCACCGATTATAACACCACGTTCAAATTCACTTAAATCTTGATAACCTGCCATTGCAGCAGCAGTAATTGCTCTAACAATAGCGTTAAACGCTTGTTGTCTTGTATAGGCGTTGCCGACCGCAACACTGTATTCTTCCTGTTTATACAGGGTGTTACAAAAAGGTACGGCCAAACTTTCAGGAAACATTCCTCACACACAAAGAAAGAAAATATGTTATGTGGACATGTGTCAGGAAACGCTTACTTTCCATGTTAGAGCTCATTTTATTACTTCTCTTCAAATCGCATTAATCATGGAATGGAAACACACAGCAACACAACGTACCAGCGTGACTTCAAACACTATGTTACAGGAAATGTTCAAAATGTCCTCCGTTAGCGAGGATACATGCATCCACCCTCCCTCGCATGGAATCCCTGATGCGCTGATGCAGCCCTGGAGAATGGCGTTTGTATCACAGCCGTCCACAGTACGAGCACGAAGAGTCTCTACATTTGGTACCGGGGTTGCGTAGACAAGAGCTTTCAAATGCCCCCATAAATGAAAGTCAAGAGGGTTAAGGTCAGGAGAGCGTGGAGGACATGGAATTGGTCCGCCTCTACCAATCCATCGGTCACCGAATCTGTCGTTGAGAAGCGTACGAACACTTCGACTGAAATGTGCAGGAGCTCCATCGTGCATGAACCACATGTTGTGTCGTACTTGTAAAAGCACATGTTCTAGCAGCACAGGTAGAATATTCCGACTGAAATCATGATAACGTGCTCCATTGAGCATAGGTGGAAGAACGAAACTATAATGAGCTCTAACATGGAAATTAAGCGTTTCCGGACACATGTCCACATAACATCTTTTCTTTATTTGTGTGTCAGGAATGTTTCCTGAAAGTTTGGTTGTACCTTTTTGTAACACCCTGTATACCTCTGTATATGAATGCACATGCCTATACCAGTTTCTTTGGCGTTTCAGTGTACATGTAAGTGTGGTGTCTGTTCTGTCACATATATAGCATGCAGCTGATAACTGAAAAGTTCACACACTCGATTGCTGTAAATCTCCCTCTAATAACGAAGGGTGCTAGTTGTTATGTGAAAAGCCTGTCTGCTAATAATTCCACTTTTAAGTACCATTGTTAACAGACAGTCGATCAAGAAGACGTGACTTGTTCAAATCATCACTAGCAGGATACAACTGCTAGAGGTAGTCGTAGCGTTGGTGCATTAGTCGTAGAAATTTTATTTTTACTGTTATAACAGTTATTATTTGACTTTAGAATTCCTTTCCTATATAACAGTTTCTTATAATTGGGACCATCAACGTTGATGGAGAAGATCTACCAAGAGCTGAAAAATTTAAATACGACGGTTCTACAATTTATAGCGATGGCCATCTTACAAACGAGGTCAACGCAAGGACACAGGAAGCATGGATAAAGTGGCGAAGGACAAAAGGCGTCACCTGTGATTGTCGGATTAAGAATAATCTGAAGTCAAAGATCTACCTGACTGTCATCAGTCCTGTTGCTCTTTACGGCACCGAGTGTTGCTCAGCTACAAAAGAGGCAGAACGACGATTAGCGGTCATGGAGACTAAGATGCTTAGACGGACGCGTGACACTACTCGACTGGATCAAGTCTCGAATCACTCTAGCAGAGATCATTTCGGGGTCGCACGGACCCAAAGAAAATGCGGGAAAGCCGTCTGCGATGGTATGGACACGCGCTGGCCGCATAGGACGATACCACTGTAAAGGCAACATACGCAGTGGAAGTCATGGGAAAGAGACCCAAGGGACGAGCTAGCTGCAGCTACTCTGCACAACGACCTGGAAGCTGTAAATATTCATCCAGATCTGGCCCACGATGGAACGAAACGGAGACAGCGAATCCACATGGCTGACCATGCCGCCAGGCAGCACAAAAGCTAAATGAAAAGAAGAAGATTATAACTGAGAAGACTAGAATGAAATGTTTCCATAGTTTCTTGCTGGGGCACACGGCCTATAGTAACATCAATGCCGTATGCTATGCAAAAAACAGTAATAAAAAAATAAAACAAGTGTCGCATTGTTCTGGACCACAGATCACTACAGGAAGAATATCAAACGATTATGTGCCTTTTTCTGATATACTGCTTAACATTCTGTGGAAGGTTACCTGATAGCTGTAGCCCTAAAAATTCTGCACTCCCCACTGTCGCATGATCGTAGCTGCGTTGATTTCTGTGAGACTGTTGTCGGAAGCCTCTGCAGCAACATTTGCCAGTAGTTGGAAAGGGAAGAATCTGCGTGACCTCTGGGTATCTTTCGACGTTACTTACGGTCATGTTATGCTCCTTATCCGACTTTCTTTGAAACTGAGGATCACTTGCGCTAGTTCCTGTTCAGTCAGGTATTGATTACCACAGAAAATTGATGTAATGCATAGACAATCCATCAGCTACCCGTCTCTGAGGCAAAATTTTCACGAACGTTAGTCGTTAGGTGTAAGCGATGGTCCACCAGACTGCTCAACATGCATACAGCTTCTTCAAAACTGATAATTTTTCATGAAAACGTTTGACGTCTCATATTCCTATCAAATATCAAGGATTTTACAACGTATCATTAGTGTGATAAGTGAAAGCTACTAAAATATTGACAGGAAACATCCAGAAAGCATGAATTTATCAGCCAGTTTTCTTACAATAAAATTGACAATGAGTACCAGTAAGCAATTCTGTAATTAATGAACAAAGTGTTAATTCACGAGTATTATCTTGAACTACCAATCTACTAATCAGATAGGACCGATGACCACGCTGATTGGTCCCTTCCCACAAATCTACCAACCAACCAACTGTGGCTACGAATAACGATTCTCCATAAATAATTCTTTCAGATTACTCACTGAATATCATAAACAACGAATTTTTACTTCATATTTAGTTAAAATTTCAATGATAATTTAAGAAAGTTCTCAATGAGGGTACTTACCTTTTGACGAAATGAAGTGTACTACAGGGAGAATGACGAAATGTCTTCCCCTCGAGCTACGAGCTTAGCCTGGAAAAGTAAAAGGATAACCATATCAGACATAGCTGCAGATGACGAAGAAATTGATGAAATGTATGATGAAATAAAAGAAATTATTCAGGTAGTGAAGGGAGACGAAAATTTAATAGTCATGGGTGACTGGAATTCGTCAGTAGGAAAAGGGAGAGAAGGTAACATAGTAGGTGAGTATGGATTGGGGATAAGAAATGAAAGAGGAAGCCGCCTGGTAGAATTTTGCGCAGAGCATAACTTAATCATAGCTACCACTTGGTTCAAGAATCATGAAACAAGGTTGTATACATGGAAGAAACCTGGGGATACTAAAAGGTATCAGATAGATTATATAATGGAAAGACAGAGATTTAGGAACCAGTATTTAAATTACTTATCCCCCCATGAACCATGGACCTTGCCGTTGGTGGGGAGGCTTGCGTGCCTCAGCGATACAGATAGCCGTACCGTAGGTGCAACCACAACGGAGGGGTATCTGTTGAGAGGCCAGACAAACGTGTGGTTCCTGAAGAGGGGCAGCAGCCTTTTCAGTAGTTGCAAGGGCAACAGTCTGGATGATTGACTGATCTGGCCTTGTAACAATAACCAAAACGGCCTTGCTGTGCTGGTACTGCGAACGGCTGAAAGCAAGGGGAAACTACAGCCGTAATTTTTCCCGAGGGCATGCAGCTTTACTGTATGATTACATGATGATGGCGTCCTCTTGGGTAAAATATTCCGGAGGTAAAATAGTCCCCCATTCGGATCTCCGGGCGGGGACTACTCAAGAGGATGTCGTTATCAGGAGAAAGAAAACCGGCATTCTACGGATCGGAGCGTGGAATGTCAGATCCCTTAATCGGGCAGGTAGGTTAGAAAATTTAAAAAGGGAAATGGATAGGTTGAAGTTAGATATAGTGGGAATTAGTGAAGTTCGGTGGCAGGAGGAACAAGACTTCTGGTCAGGTGACTACAGGGTTATAAACACAAAATCAAATAGGGGTAATGCAGGAGTAGGCTTAATAATGAATAGGAAAATAGGAATACGGGTAAGCTACTACAAACAGCATAGTGAACGCATTATTGTGGCCAAGATAGATACGAAGCCCACACCTACTACAGTAGTACAAGTTTATATGCCAACTAGCTCTGCAGATGACGAAGAAATTGAAGAAATGTATGATGAAATAAAAGAAATTATTCAGATTGTGAAGGGAGACGAAAATTTAATAGTCATGGGTGACTGGAATTCGAGTGTAGGAAAAGGGAGAGAAGGAAACATAGTAGGTGAATATGGATTGGGGGACAGAAATGAAAGAGGAAGCCGCCTGGTAGAATTTAGCACAGAGCACAACATAATCATAACTAACACTTGGTTTAAGAATCATGAAAGAAGGTTGTATACATGGAAGAACCCTGGAGATACTAAAAGGTATCAGATAGATTATATAATGGTAAGACAGAGATTTAGGAACCAGGTTTTAAATTGTAAGACATTTCCAGGGGCAGATGTGGACTCTGACCACAATCTATTGGTTATGACCTGTAGATTAAAACTGAAGAAGCTGCAAAAAGGTGGGAATTTAAGGAGATGGGACCTGGATAAACTAAAAGAACCAGAGGTTGTACAGAGATTCAGGGAGAGCATAAGGGAGCAATTGACAGGAATGGGGGAAATAAATACAGTAGAAGAAGAATGGGTAGCTTTGAGGGATGAAGTAGCGAAGGCAGCAGAGGATCAAGTAGGTAAAAAGACGAGGGCTAGTAGAAATCCTTGGGTAACAGAAGAAATATTGAATTTAATTGATGAAAGGAGGAAATATAAAAATGCAGTAAGTGAAACAGGCAAAAAGGAATACAAACGTTTCAAAAATGAGATCGACAGGAAGTGCAAAATGGCTAAGCAGGGATGGCTAGAGGACAAATGTAAGGATGTAGCGGCCTATCTCACTAGGGGTAAGATAGATACTGCCTCCACAAAAATTAAAGAGACCTTTGTAGAAAGGAGAACCACTTGCATGAATATCAAGAGCTTTGATGGAAACCCAGTTCTAAGCAAAGAAGGGAAAGCAGAAAGGTGGAAGGAGTATATAGAGGGTCTATACAAGGGCGATGTACTTGAGGACAATATTATGGAAATGGAAGAGGATGTAGATGAAGATGAAATGGGAGATACGATACTGCGTGAAGAGTTTGACAGAGCACTGAAAGACCTGAGTCGAAACAAGGCCCCCGGAGTAGACAATATTCCATTGGAACTACTGACGGCCGTGGGAGAGCCAGTCATGACAAAACTCTACCATCTGGTGAGCAAGATGTATGAAACAGGCGAAATACCCTCAGACTTCAAGAAGAATATAATAATTCCAATCCCAAAGAAAGCAGGTGTTGACAGATGTGAAAATTACCGAACTATCAGCTTAATAAGTCACAGCTGCAAAATACTAACACGAATTCTTTACAGACGAATGGAAAAACTAGTAGAGGCCAACCTCGGGGAAGATCAGTTTGGATTCCGTAGAAATGTTGGAACACGTGAGGCAATACTGACCTTACGTCTAATCTTCGAAGAAAGATTAAGGAAAGGCAAACCTACGTTTCTAGCATTTGTAGACTTAGAGAAAGCTTTTGACAATGTTGACTGGAATACTCTCTTTCAAATTCTAAAGGTGGCAGGGGTAAAATACAGGGAGCGAAAGGCTATTTACAATTTGTACAGAAACCAGATGGCAGTTATAATAGTCGAGGGACATGAAAGGGAAGCAGTGGTTGGGAAGGGAGTAAGACAGGGTTGTAGCCTCTCCCCGATGTTGTTCAATCTGTATATTGAGCAAGCAGTAAAGGAAACAAAAGAAAAATTCGGAGTAGGTATTAAAATTCATGGAGAAGAAATAAAAACTTTGAGGTTCGCCGATGACATTGTAATTCTGTCAGAGACAGCAAAGGACTTGGAAGAGCAGTTGAATGGAATGGACAGTGTCTTGAAAGGAGGATATAAGATGAACATCAACAAAAGCAAAACAAGGATAATGGAATGTAGTCTAATTAAGTCGGGTGATGCTGAGGGAATTAGATTAGGAAATGAGGCACTTAAAGTAGTAAAGGAGTTTTGCTATTTGGGGAGCAAAATAACTGATGATGGTCGAAGTAGAGAGGATATAAAATGTAGGCTGGCAATGGCAAGGAAAGCGTTTCTGAAGAAGAGAAGTTTGTTAACATCCAGTATTGATTTAAGTGTCAGGAAGTCATTTCTGAAAGTATTCGTATGGAGTGTAGCCATCTACGGAAGTGAAACATGGACGATAAATAGTTTGGACAAGAAGAGAATAGAAGCTTTCGAAATGTGGTGCTACAGAAGAATGCTGAAGATTAGATGGGTAGATCACGTAACTAATGAGGAAGTATTGAATAGGATTGGGGAGAAGAGAAGTTTGTGGCACAACTTGACCAGAAGAAGGGATCGGTTGGTAGGACATGTTCTGAGGCATCAAGGGATCACCAATTTAGTATTGGAGGGCAGCGTGGAGGGTAAAAATCGTAGAGGGAGACCATGAGATGAATACACTAAGCAGATTCAGAAGGATGTAGGTTGCAGTAGGTACTGGGAGATGAAAAAGCTTGCACAGGATAGAGTAGCATGGAGAGCTGCATCAAACCAGTCTCAGGACTGAAGACCACAACAACAACAACATTTAAATTATAAGACATTTCTAGGGGCAGATGTGGACTCTGACCACAATCTATTAGTTACGAACTGTAGATTAAAACTGAAGAAACTGCAAAAAGGTGAGAACTTAAGGAGATGGGACCTGGATAAACTGAAAGAATCAGAGGTTGTACAGAGTTTCAGGGAGAGCATAAGGGAACAATTGACAGTAATGGGGGAAAGAAATACAGTAGAAGAAGAATGGGTAGCTATGAGGGATGAAATAGTGAAGGCAGCAGAGGATCAAATAGGTAAAAAGACAAGGGCTAGTAGAAACCCTTGGGTAATAGAAGAAATATTGAATTTAATTGATGAAAGGAGAAAATATAAAAATGCAGTAAATGAAGCAGGCAAAAAGGAATACAAACGTCTCAAAAATGAGATCGACAGGAAGTGCAAAATTGCTAAGCAGGGATTGCTAGAGGACAAATGTAAGGATGTTGAGGCTTATCTCACTAGGGGTAAGATAGATACTGCTTACAGGAAAATTAGAGAGACCTTTGGAGAAAGGAGAACCACTTGTATGAATATCAAGAGCTTTGATGGAAACCCAGTTATAAGCAAAGAAGGGAAAGCAGAAAGGTTGAAAGAGTATATAGAGGGTCTACACAAGGGTGACGTACTTGAGGACAATATTATGGAAATGGAAGAGGATGTAGATGAAGATGAAATGGGAGATATGATACTGCGTAAAGAGTTTGACAGAGCACTGAAAGGCCTGAGTCGAAACAAGGCCCCCGGAGTAGACACCATTCCATTAGAACTACTGACGGCCTTGGGAGAGCCAGTCCTGACAGAACTCTACCATCTGGTGAGCAAGATGTATGAGACAGGCGAAATACCCTCAGACTTCAAGAAGAATATAAAAATTCCAATCCCAAAGAAAGCAGGTGTTGACAGATGTGAAAATTACCAAACTAACAGTTTAATAAGTCACAGCTGCAAAATACAACCGCGAATTCTTTACAGACGAATGGAAAAACTGATAGAAGCCAAACTCGGGGAAGATCAATTTGGATTCCGCAGAAATGTTGGAACACGTGAGGCAATACTGACCCTACGACTTACATTAGCAGAAAGATTAAGGAAAGGCAAACCTACGTTTCTAGCATTTGTAGACCTTGGAGAAAGCTTTTGATAATGTTGATTGGAATACTCTCTTTCAAATTGTGAAAGTGGCAGGGGTAAAATACAGGGAGCGAAAGGCTATTTACAATTTGTACAGAAAGCAGATGGCAGTTATAAGAGTCGAGGGGTATGAAAGGGAAGCAGTGGTTGGGAAGGGAGTGAGACAGAGTTGTAGCCTATCCCCGATGTTATTCAATCTGTATATTGAGCAAGCAATAAAGGAAACAAACGAAAAGTTCGGAGTAGGTATTAAAATCCATGCAGAAGAAATATAAACTTTGAGGTTTGCCGATGACATTGTAATTCTGTCAGAGACAGCAAAGGACTTGGAAGAGCAGTTGAACGGAATGGACAGTGTCTTGAAAGGAGGGTACAAGATGAACATCAACAAAAGCAAAGCGAGAATAATGAAATGTAGTCGAATTAAGTCGGGTGATGCTGAGGGAATTAGATTAGGAAATGAGACACCTAAAGTAGTAAAGGAGCTTTGCTATTTGGGGAGCAAAATAACTGATGATGGTCGAAGTAGAGAGGATATAAGATTTAGACTGGCAATCGCTAGGAAAGCGTTTCTGAAGAAGAAAAAATTGTTAACATCGAGTATAGTTTGAAATGTCAGGAAATCGTTTCTGAAAGTATTTGTATGGAGTGTAGCCATGTATGGAAGTGAAACGTGGACGATAAATAGTTTAGACAAGAAGAGAATAGAAGCTTTCGGAATGTGGTGCTACAGAAGAATGCTGAAGATTAGATGGGTAGATCACATAACTAATGAGGAGGTATTGAATAGAATTGGAGAGAAGAGGAGCATGTGGCACAACTTGATTAGAAGAAGGGATCGTTTGGTAGGACATGTTCTGAGACATCAAGGGATCACCAATTTAGCGTTGGAGGGCAGCGTGGATGTTAAAAATCGTATAGGGAGACGAAGAGATGAATACACTAAGCAGATTCAGAAGGATGTAGGCTGCAGTAGGTACTGGGAGATGAAGAAGCTTGCACAGGATAGAGTAGCATGGAGAGCTGCTTCAAACCAGTCTCAGGACTGAAGACTACAACACAACATCAGACATAGTACATTTCATCGACTAGTTTGGTATTAAGTTACGAGGAAAACACATTTCCTCTTCGTCCTTTTTCATACTCTGTTTTCTTTCCCTCCCCCCTCCCCCCCAATCTCTCTCTCTCTCTCTCTCTCTCTCTCTCTGTCTCTCTCTCTCTCTGTCTCTCTCTCTCTCTCTCTCTCTCTCTCTCTCTCTCACACACACACGCACACACACACACACACACACAAACAAACAACAAAACACATACATACATACAATTGCATAAAGGTCTCAAAAATCTCTAAAATTAAACCTGCATGAACAGAATTGTACTACTACATAGATATTTAAAAATTATAAGAACAGACACATTTCGCTGAAAAATTAGTTATACGCTTAACGTAAACATAATACTTCAGTCGCTGAATGTTAATGTAATACGCGAAGAGGTTTCCAAGCCTATAGCTGTGTCTTTCATAACAAAAGAATTGGATTCGTAAGTAAATAGAACTAATACAGACGCCTAGAATAACATGAATCGAAATAAAAAAGACTCCAGTAATAGTAACGAGAAAGAAGCCACCTGCAACGTTACTTACATCTAATGATCATTTTTTTTAAAATACGATCAAACGGGACGACACTGCCCAATAGATATTTTGCTCAGTTACTAACCCTTGTTAATGACATCACACGAATCTGTGTTCGAAACATCCATCAAATTGACTGTGAGCCTGCTTCACGCTATAGTCTAAATAACTGTATTTATTAACCTGATATAAGACATTTGACCAATTTCATTCGGTCAATAGAATGTCAATCACTCACTATGGTACAGTCATATGGTAAAAGTGGTTGAAATGTCGGATAGGGCATAAAATTACGTTATTAAATGATTATGAGTGCTTAATCACTTGGTTGTTGATCTCTGAAACTACTAAAGTACCTTTCTCTTTGTAAGTGAGGATCATGTGATAATCATAATAGTTGTATTAAGACTCAGTACACAAAAGTAGAAACTGTGTGACTGTGACTTTTTTAATTGCATTGTATTCTAGATTCATTGTAAGTACAAAGGGCGGCATCTATCTTCTGTCATCTCGACCACCATAAAAGAGAACCAGCATTCGTTACGTGGTCACGCTCACATGAGGAGTCTGCGTATTTGACACTGAGGACATTCCCTTAGTCTGCAGCCAAATGGCAGACAAAGAGAAAGCCTGTAAAATCCCAGAAAGTAAGTAGATGATAGATTTTCGATCCTACGTGATGACTTTTGATGTTGTTGTTGTTGTGGTCTTCAGTCCTGAGACTGGTTTGATGCAGCTCTCCATGCTACTCTATCCTGTGCAAGCTTCTTCATCTCCCAGTACCTACTGCAGCCTACATCCTTCTGAATCTGCTTAGTGTACTCATCTCTTGGTCTCCCTCTACGATTTTTACCCTCCGCACTGCCCTCCAGTACTAAATTGGTGATCCCTTGATGCCTCAGAACATGTCCTACCAACCGATCCCTTCTTCTAGTCAAGTTGTGCCACAAACTCCTCTTCTCTCCAATTCTATTCAGTATCTCCTCATTAGTTACGTGATCTACCCATCTAATCTTCAGCATTCTTCTGTAGCACCACATTTCGAAAGCTTCTATTCTCTTCTTGTCCAAACTATTTATCGTCCATGTTTCACTTCCATACATGGCTACACTCCATACAAATACTTTCAGAAACGACTTCCTGACACTTAAATCAATACTCGATGTTAACAAATTTCTCTTCTTTAGAAACGCTTTCCTTGCCATTGCCAGTCTGCATTTTATATCCTCTCTACTTCGACCATCATCAGTTATTTTGCTCCCCAAATAGCAAAACTCCTTTACTACTTTAAGTGTCTCATTTCCTAATCTAATTCCCTCAGCATCACCCGACTTAGTTCGACTACATTCAATTATCCTCGTTTTGCTTTTGTTGATGTTCATCTTATACCCTCCTTTCAAAACACTGTCCATTCCGTTCAACTGCTCTTGATAGAGAAGACGAAAAATATTGTGACTGAATATTGCTCGCCCCCCCTCCCCCCCTCCTAATGCAAGTCCACCGACCACCACAACCATCGTGGAGAGGGTGAGACAGATGTTAGCGTGGAAGTGGTAGTAGCACGGGACGGGTTGTGACATTTTGGGTGAATCGATAAGAGGGCCGTCGCATACATGATTTGTCTCTCCAGAGCCGCCGACTGCTAGGGGCAGAACGCATCGTTCACAGCATCACTGCTTTAAATAAGCAAATGGTTCAAATGGCTCTGAGCACTATGGGACTTAACTTCTGAGGTCATCAGTCACTTAGAACTACTTAAACCTAACTAACCTAAGGACATCACACACATCCATGCTCGAGGCAAGATTCGAACCTGCGACCGTAGCGGTCGCACGGCTCCAGACTGTAGCGCCTATCACCGCTCGGCTACTCCAGCCGGCGGCTTTAAATAAGCAGTTCCGTCATATGTGCCACCCGTTGTGCAGCGAAAATATAAGCAGCTACGCGTGCATCGTTGCCCAGAAGTCTTTTTCAGTAGTGTCTCACGCCAGTAATGTCTCTGAGACTGAACTGAGAGTGCTATCGTGTTACACATATTACTGCTGGTGAGAAGAAGAACGTAAGGCAGCAAAAAGCATACGTCTATTCTGGACTGCCGTGGTCTTATGTTGATTACTCCCTTGAAAAGCTAATCGTTGATGGAACTGGAATTTGGAATAACAATTTTTCTCGCCTAAATTAGTCGCGTACTCGCTTTCATCGAAATTCCTGGACTCAGTTGCCCTGCTGGTATAGTTTCATGAGTACTGGATTTCAATGTGTGTAAAATGGCGCAATTTCCTGACAGATGAAAACGATCTGCTATGTCAGGGGGCGAACCTAGACCCTTGCCTTTCGCCGTCAATGATCTTAACAACTGGTCTACCTAAGCAGGCCTCAGGGCTCATCTCGGAGTTTCAGTGCGTCAGTACTTTTCTTCTACGTTCCAAATTTCACCAAGGCTGAACTGCATGCTTCGCCACACTAGCAGTTCTCTGTGGATTAAGAAAGCATGGAATGGCTTAGCCGCAAACTCTTAGTGGTCGCCGAAACGAATCTTTCTCTTCGCATGAGAGGAGAGTGCACTGTTCTGGTACTACCTAACAAATTAAAAATGTGTACTCGTTCAGCAACTTGCGCAGAAGAACCTCTATCGAATTTGGAAATAAAAGAGACAGACAGATAAACGATTTGAGTGAGACTCTGGATAGCTCAACTGATAAGAGCACATTGCTGAAATCTCGGTATGCGTCCCAGTCCGCCACAAAGCAGTAACCGGGTGGGTTGTATCTGCCGATATCGGATATTGGTTTTGATCTGTGACGAAAGGTTGCTGTGGCGTGTGACGCAATATTTGCGCGAACACAGATATAACAGAACCCCGAAAATATTTACTTTGCTCCTTTATTATTTTAGGGCTTTAGGTTGTGGTGACAAACTGATCTGTAGCATAGCCCATGGCTAGGTTAGCCTGAAAGGTGACAGTTTAGTTTTGAGCCGACAAAGCAAACGAATATGATACAACGAGAAAAAAAAATTCTAGTTATGGCGCGTATTTTACCTATATTGAATTTCGATGGGCGATGAAGGCTCGACAGTTTGATAACATTATGGAGCAAAGTAGACGAGTGGTATCGGGAGCTTCAGTATTTCCCTTCAGTCTCTCACGAAGTTTAGTGTAATGTAGCTTCCGTTTCGGGGAAAAAATTCATTCTGGGAACAAGATACTCTGTGTGTTTCTAAAAACTCCCACATCTAAAAACTCTCACATCAAGCACATCAATTGCAGCCGGGTTTTGCTCAGTGGACTAGTGTACTAGAATGAAGAAGAAAAACGGTTTTGTTATGTTCGAAACGCGCTCCGACTTACTTTTATTCAGTGTAACGTAGTATGGCATTCAAGCCACTTATTGCATCAAGAAATCTAAAAATAGCGTGAATTATGCTTAGGAAATATGAAAATATGCCTTTTAATTTTTATACGGCTCATATGTACTGCTAATGGAGACAGCGCAAGTACCTTAGTGTCCCATTTGCATCGAGTTATGGTTGGAATCGCCGAAAACCTTACATATAAAAAATTTTGGAAGATTTTGAAAAACTTGCAGTGTTTCCATCGAAATGCACAGTGCTGTCATAGTACTGGGTGGTTATAATAAAAATGCAGCTACACACAGAGGTCCACTGTGGGCTGTAGTTATCGTATGGCAGCGAAACGTGATAGATATGCTAATGCGTTAATGCTAAACCGATTTACGCTGGAAAAAATTAGTCCCCATTTCGGCCACCAGGAGAAAATCTGGGTCTGTACAGCGCAACGTTGACGCCTTCGGTGCTTATATTGAACAAATTTGTAAAACTCCGCTGCGCCCGCCCCAAGCCGGGGGCCTCACCAGACAAGAGGTGTGGAAGGAGGAGGGGGAGTAGTAACAACGTTGTTAAAAAAAAAACAAGGCTCACCTGGCCCTGGTGATAGTACCTTGTGAGGGCTCCTTGCTAGGACTACAATGACGCCCGCGGTGGCCGAGCGGTTCTAGGCGATTCAGTCCGGAACCGCGCGACTGCTACGGTCGCAGGTTCAAATCCTACCTCGGGCATGGATGTGTGTGATGGCCTTAGGTTAGTTAGGTTTAAGCAGTTCTAAGTTCTAGGGGACTGATGACCTCAGATGATAAGTCACATAGTGCTCAGAGCCATTTGAACCATTTTTAGGACTACCGTGAAGACCTCAACGGCAGGAAGGCGGAGGGAATAGTTCTCGGTACGGTGGAAGTAGCGGAAGAGGCAACCAAAGCAAAAATCCACTTGGCCTCTGTCTTGAAACAAGCGGCTAAGTGGGAGTTACTTCTGTAAAATATCTGGGAGTATGTGTACGGAACGATTTGAAGTGGAATGATCATATAAAATTAATTGCTGGTAAGGCGGGTGCCAGGTTGAGATTCATTCGGAGATTCCTTAGAAAATGTGGCCCATCAGCAAAGGAGGTAGCTTACAAAACACTCGTACCAGGTCGGGTTGACAGAGGAGATAGAGAAGATCCGAAGAAGAGCGGCGCGTTTCGTCACAGGGTTATTTGGTAGGCGTGATAGCGTTACGGAGATGTTTAGCAGACTCAAGTGGCAGACTCTGCAAGAGAGGCGCTCTGCATCGCGGTGTAGCTTGCTGTCCAGGTTTCGAGAGGGTGCGTATCTGTATGAGGTATCGAATATATTTTTTCCCCCTACTTATACCTCCCGAGGAGATCACGAATTTAAAATTAGAGAGATTCGAGCGCGCACAGAGGCTTTCCGGCAGTCGTTCTTCCCGCGAACCATACGCGACTGAACAGGAAAGGGAGGTAATGACAGTGACACGTAGAGTGCCCTCCGCCACACAGAGTTGGGTGGCTTGCGGAATATAAATGTAGATGTAAATGTAGATGTAGTACGGCTGAAAACCGTTCCTCGGAGCTAACAACCTCGAGTAGAATCCTTAGGGGCTTGTTCCCCTAACCCAACAAACAATCAACAATGGTTACGTACCTTGTAAGAGATTTTACCCCAGAGAGTAAACAGTCTCAAATTTGGAAGGAAATTAAATGTAGGCCTTGGGATTCTGGGGGCCTACAGCAATGTGCGAAGTATGAGTCGAAGCATCCTGAAACCTGCCTTAAGCAAGCAACAAATAAAATTAAACACGAAAATATAAACTATTTGGCAACTTTCAACGTAAACTCACTTCTAAAAACAGGAAAACTTCAAACGTTAATAAATTTTATAAAACAGAAAACTATAATAACAGCACTCCAAGAAACAAGGTATACTGATGAACATTCATTTGATTCAGAGGGATTCAAAATCTTCAAAGGGAAACTGGGAAAGAGAGTTATGAAGACTATACCCCAATTTGTAACAGGATACATTGTAAACCAAAATACATTAAACTCAATAGTAGAATTTAAATCTATCAATGAAAGACTTTCAAAATTAACCTTCAAATCAGTAATTAAACTGTATACCATTGTAAATACACATGCACCAACAAATGAGAAAAACAGAACACAAAAAGAACAAACAGAATTTTTTTGGCAGGAACTGTCAAACACCTTAGACCAGATTTCATTCAAAAACACAATAATATTACTGGGAGACTTTAATGTTCAAATCGGCAAAGAACGCCATCACCGATCCATAGTAGGCAAATTCCCTGCCCATAAAAGAACCAACGCAAATGCAGAAAGACTTATTAGTTAATGCAGAGAACATGACATAGTTCTAAAATCTACATTTTTTCAAAGAACTCCCTAGGAAACAAACTACATGGGTATCCCCGAATCCAGTATGTGGGGAGAGACAACTTGACCATGTTGCTAGAAGCAGACAGTCTACATCAGAGATACTCAATGTAACAGTTACTAAGAGTGCATGTTTAGATTCAGATCACTATCTATCTATCGTTAAATTCAAAATTAGGCCAATATATAAAAGAAACAGCCAATATCAACCTAAATAGTTTGACACTCAGAAATTAACTAAAGCAGATAATTTCAGGACACCTTTGGAAAAGAGAACACCTAAAACATGGGAACAACTTCAAAAAGACTTGGTACTGACAGCAGAAGAAACCATTCTCCTTACCAAAAAATGGAAACATGCCTGGTGGAATGATGAGTGTGACGAACTAATCCTAACAAGGCAAGGAGCTTGGAACATGTGGAACGCAAATAAAAATGATAAAAATAGGAACTCCCTAAAAGAAGCCCGGAAGCAAGCATCAAAAGGCCTTAAAAAGATCAAAGTACAAATACATGAAAGACCAGCTAGCATCAACAGACTTCAACTTAAAACAGAACAATGCTAGGGATTTTCACAAAACTTTCAAAAGTAGCTTAAAGAAATACACTCCACCTAGTCTATTTTTCACGGACCGAAAAACGCAGAAAACTGCATATAATAGCACATAGAACTATAGAATACTTACCGAAAACTTTGAAGAACTATATAACTGTGATCCACCGAAAAGTTTAATTTCGATATTGTAAACCCAACACCACCTGACTCAAAGCCGCCAACCGCAGAAGAAATAAAAGAAATCATAAAAGACCTTAAAAATAATAAACCTGGAGAGGATAATATAGTTGCTTAACTATTGAACTACTCTAGTGACAACATGATACAATGTCTATCAGAAATATTCAAAGAAATCTGGACAACACACAGCTCACCATCAGAATGGACATCTGCACTAACACATCTACTACATAAAAAAGGAGTTGCTTAACTATTGAACTACTCTAGTGACAACATGATACAATGTCTATCAGAAATACTCAAAGAAATCTGGACAACACACAGCTCACCATCAGAATGGACATCTGCACTAACACATCTACTACATAAAAACGGGAAGAAAGACCCAAGCAATTATAGGGGACTCTCCCTCTTACCAGTGACCTATAAGTTCTTGTCTAAGGTGTTTTTAAAAAGAGCAGAAGAAATATTTGACAAACAACTAGGAAAGTATCAGGCTGTATTGAGGAAGGTAAGGTCATGTGCAGAACAAATATTAAACATAAAGAACATAACAGAAATGAGGAAAATCAGGAACTTAAAATATATAATTACTTTTGTGGATTTTAGAAAAGCCTATTATTCAATTGACAGAAATACACTGCTTGATATCTTAAAAGAATTGTGACTCGATACCAAAACAACTGATATAATTAAAGCAACTTTGAAAAACACAAAATCGAAAGTAAAATTTAGGGGAGAGCTCTCAAAATCGTTTGAAATAAAGTCAGGTGTCCGACAGGGAGATGGTTTGTCACCTCTGCTTTTCAATTGTGTGTTAAGAAGGTAGTTAGAGAATGGAGGAAGGCCATAAATGGCCATCAATACTAAAGGGATATATCGAGGAAGAAATACAAACAAGATAACTGTCGACTGTTTAGCCTTCGCAGATGACATGGCATTGACTACAGATTCGCTAGATAATGCCCAAGAACAGATAAGAGAACTGATAAAACAAGCAACCAAAGTAGGACTACAAATATCCTTTGAAAAAACAGAGTTCATGACAAATATCTGTGACGCTCCTCAAAATATTGCAGTTGACAACAATACAATACACAAAACAGATTCCTTTAAATACCTAGGATAGTGGATTTCATGAAATGCAAAAGCAAAGACTGCTATAGAAACTAGAGTGCACGAAATGGAAAGAGTGTTTCATATGACCAAAAACATGTATAATAAAAAATCCTTGTCCTGGAACACGAAATTAAGACACTACCAAACAGTGGCCAGACCTGTTGCGGCAGAAACACTTAAACTAACAAGAAATGGACATCTTGAGAAACTAGAGAAGGCGAAAGAAGAATTTTAAGGAAAATACTGGGAGCTAAAAGAAACGATATGCTGGATACAGGTTAAGACCAAACAGAGAGCTATACTTGAAAACTGTAAAACTAACTGATGTAATGAGGAAGAGAAGACTAGTTTTCTGGACATATATTCAGAATGGATAACAACAGACTAACCAAGCGGATATTCACATTACTCAATAGCTACAAATCCAAGCCCGCATGGTTCATAGAGACTGAAAAGGTCATGGAAAACGCTGGAATTACACGAGACACAATAGAAAACAGAACACATTTCAGAAAGGCAATTCAAAAGGCAGAATTTCAGGAGGGAAAGAAAAAACAATTAGATGAAAGTGGACTCAAAAAGAAAGGGAACAACACTCTAAAAGGATGAGGGAAATTTGGAAACTAAGGAAATCTAATAAAATGAAGAGTAGCCAAAGATGATTCATCGTACCCTCTAAATGGGTTATTAGAAAGAATAAGAGGAGGAACAAATTTGTAAGCAACGGTAAAATCAGCATTATGCCTTTCTCACTTGTTTGACATTTTTTTCTGCTCATATCCTGTTCCTAATCTATTACACGTGGAAACATTTCTATACGTCTTTCTTGCATTCACAGCGCCAGATTTTCACCTTGTGGCCAAAATTTAAACTCGTAATTTTTCCTGCGTAAATCGGTTCCGCATTAGAATATCTATCAAATTTCACTGCCATACGACGATCGCAGCCCGCACTGAACCTTTGTAACTGCACGTTAATTGTAATCACTTAGTATAATCGGAACTCGACATATTCTACACATACGTGAAAAGTAATCGGAACTCGACATATTCTACACATACGAGAAAAGAAATAAAAGTTTGTGTTGGTTAAGAAGTGGAAGACCAGAGGAAGACAGGGTGGATGGAGCACAAGCAAGCCTGAATGACCTGATACGGCTTGCGTGGGAAGTGACTATTCCGTGCAACATGTTCAAAGATACGGCTGACGTATGGCCGAATTGGTCTGGCCGCTCCCAGCGTTGTCGCTTCCTAACGACTCAGTATGAACGTGCAGCTCTTGCTCTTCTGTTTGCACATAATGAAAGCCTAAAAGCCTGAGATTCAAACAACCAAAAATACGGTGCAATGGCCTTCAATCTCACACTGCTCTTTCTGTTCCTTAAAACAAACGGAAATGACGGGCAAAGGGAATAGCACCGGGATGAAGTCATTTAACACTCCTCCTGCATAAAGTTTATTTTTACTTCGGCTGACAACTCTGAATGCATAGCGTCTGTATTCATCATCGAGTAGATAGACTGCAGCAGCCATGTTTTCCTTTTTTTCTATTCCCTCTAGAGAGCTGAAGGCTACACGGCAAATGCAAAGCGTGACAAAAAAATGTGAATCATCCACAAGGCATAGTTAGGTGCCAGTGTAACTTCGTGCACATCCACATCATCGGCGGGTACGTAAATTGTCGACACTGTGTAGCATCTTGTATCTATTGCTAGGGCGTAAGAAGCCAGCTATGCAGCCCGTTCGCTATTTCGCTTTGTGCCAAGTGAAACACGAACCCACCACTGTTTGACACTCACTCTTGAGTGTAGATGAAGCAGTCAGATGTTGCGTATCGGAAGACACAGCGACGACCAACTTCCAGCTGATTGCGGACAGCAGCCAATTGGTTCAAATGGCTCTGAGCACTATAGGACTTAACATCTGAGGTCATCAGTCCCCTAGAACTTAGAACTACTTAAACCTAACTAACCTAAGGACACCACACACATCCATGCCCGAGGCAGGATTCGAACCTGCGACCGTAGCGGTCGCGCGGTTCCAGACTGAAGTGCCTAGAACCGCTCGGCCACACCGGCCGGCAGCAGCCAATTCTCCTTATGCCCGTTCACAACAGGTACAGTCCATATCCATATTGTACTACGTAAAATACTAAATAAAACCCGGGTTCCTGGGTTCGATTCCCGGCGGGGTCAGGGATTTTCTCTGCCTCGTGATGGCTGGGTGTTGTGTGCTGTCCTTAGGTTGGTTAGGTTTAAGTAGATCTAAGTTCTAGGGGACTTATGACCACAGCAGTTGAGTCCCATAGTGCTCAGAGCCATTTGAACCATATTTGAACTAAATAAAATCTTAAAATTTTAAGGGTGATCAAAAAATTCTCGTTTGGAGGCACTACAGTACAGAATCGGTATGAAAGTCAGGCAAAATCACCTTGAGATTTGAGGCAATCATCCCACAGACGCACCAAGTTGAAGAGACCCATTCGGTAAAACACTGTGTTCTGCTGCATGAAGAAGTCCGTACCTGCATGCTGCACGTCCTCATCCGACAGGAATCGTTGACCCGTCAAGACCTTTTTTACGGGACCGAAGGCGTGATAATCGCATGGGGAGAGATCATGACTATAGGGCGGGTGCTCGAGTGTCTCCCTCTTGATTTGGCTTAACTTCCATGATATGACATTGGAACGTGGATTATCATGAAGCAGCAGCGCCCCTTGTCCCTGTTTTACAAGGTGTTTCGCCTTAATTGCACGCCATAATTTCTCCAGTATTACGCAGTAGCGTTGGCCAGTGATGGGGCCACCAGGTTCTTTGAAATCAATAAGAGTGAACATCACGTTTCCAGCAGACGATTGGCTCTTGAACTTCCTGGGACGAGGAGTCGACTTCTTGGGACGAGGGGTCGATGGATAACACCACTGTATCGTCGACACTTTCGACTCCGGTTCCCAGTAGTGGCACCAACTTTCATTGCCTGCTACAATGCGCTCAAGGAACGTGTTGCCTTCAACACTGAAACACATGTGGTGGTTCAGGCAAAAGGTAACCGATTTCCTCTTTGCTTGTTGTATCTAGCATATCCATTTATGATACACCCTTGGAACAAGTGGACCATTTCCTCTACCTAGGAAGCATACCATCATCATCATCATTTAAGACTGATTATGCCTTTCAGCGTTCAGTCTGGAGCATAGCCCCCCTTATAAAATTCCTCCATGATCCCCTATTCAGTGCTAACATTGGTGCCTCTTCTGATGTTATGCCTATTACTTCAAAATCATTCTTAACCGAATCCAGGTACCTTCTCCTTGGCCTACCCCGACTCCTCCTACCCTCTACTGCTGAACCCATGAGTCTCTTGGTTAACCTTTTTTCTCCCATGCGTGTAACATGACCCCACCATCTAAGCCTGTTCGTCCTGACTGCTACATCTATAGAGTTCATTCCCAGTTTTTCTTTGATTTCCTCATTGTGCACACCCTCCTGCCATTGTTCCCATCTACTAGTACCTGCAATCATCCTAGCTACTTTCATATCCGTAACCTCAACCTTATTGATAAGGTAACCTGAATCCACCCCAGCTTTCGCTCCCATACAGCGATGTTGGTCGAAATATTGAACGGTGCATAGATAACTTAGTCTTGGTACTGACTTCCTTCTTGCAGAAGAGAGTAGATCGTAGCTGAGCGCTCACTGCATTAGCTTTGCTACACCTCGCTTCCAGTTCTTTCACTATGTTGTCATCCTGTGAGAATATGCATCCTAAGTACTTGAAACCGTCCACCTGTTCTAACTTTGTTCCTCCTATTTGGCACTCAATACGTTTATATCTCTTTGCCACTGACATTACTTTTGTTTTGGAGATGCTAATCTTCATACCATAGTCCTTACATTTCTGATCTAGCTCTGAAATATTACTTTGCAAACTTTCAATAGAATCTGCCATCACAACTAAGTCATCCGCATATGCGAGACTGCTTATTTTGTGTTCACCTATCTTAATCTCACCCAGCCAGTCTATTGTTTTCAACATATGATCCATAAATAATATGAACAACAGTGGAGACAGGTTGCAGCCTTGTCTTACCCCCGAAACTACTCTGAACCATGGAATCAATTTACCGTCAACTCTAACTGCTGCCTGACTATCTATGTAAAGACCTTTAATTGCTTGCAAAAGTTTTCCTCCTATTCCATAATCATGTAGAACAGACAATAACTTCCTCCTAGGAACCCGGTCATATGCCTTTTCTAGATCTATAAAACATAGATACAATTCCCTGTTCCACTCGTAACACTTCTCCATTATTTGCCGTAAGCTAAAGATCTGGTCCTGACAACCTCTAAGAGGCCTAAACCCACACTGATTTTCATCCAATTTGTCCTCAACTAATACTCGCACTTTCCTTTCAACAATACCTGAGAAGATTTTACCCACAACGCTGATCAAAGAGATACCTCTGTAGTTGTTACAATCTTTTCTGTTTCCATATTTAAAGATTGGTGTGATTACTGCTTTCTTCCAGTCTGATGGAACCTGTCCCGACTCCCACGCCATTTCAGTTATCCTGTGTAGCCATTTAAGACCTGACATTCCACTGTATTTGATGAGTTCCGACTTAATTTCATCCACCCCAGCCGCTTTATTGCACTGCAATCTATTGACCATTTTCTCCACTTCCTCAAATGTGATCCTATTTCCATCATCATTCCTGTCCCATTGTACATCGAAATCTGAAACATTACTGATCGTATTTTCACCTACATTGAGCAACTCTTCAAAATATTCCCTCCATCTGCCCAAGGCATCAACAGGATTCACCAGCAGTTTTCCTGACCCGTCCAAAATACTTGTCATTTCCTTCTTACCTCCCTTTTGAAGACTGCTAATTACACTCCAGAATGGTTTTCCAGCAGCTTGCCCCAAACCCTCCAACCTGTTTCCAAAGTCTTCCCAAGATTTCTTCTTGGATGCTGTAATTATCTGTTTGGCTTTGTTTCTTTCTTCAACATTACTTTCTCTGTCTACCTGAGTTCTAGTATGTAGCCATTTATGATATGCCTTCTTTTTCCTTTTGCAGGCTGCCTTGACTGTGTCATTCCACCAAGCTGTTTGCTTCATCCTACCTTTACACACTACTGTTCCGAGACATTCTTTGTCCACTTCTAGTACTGTGTCCCTGTACCTTGTCCATTCCTTTTCCAGTGACTGCAGTTGACTACATTCAACTAACTGGTACCTTTCTGAGATCACTGTTATGTACTTGTGTCTGATTTCCTTATCCTGAAATTTCTCCACTCTATCCTCCTACACATGGGCCTGACCTCCTGCACTTTCGGCCTCACAATACCAATTTCACTGCAGATTAAATAGTGATCAGTGTCGTCAAGGAATCCCCTGAATACACGTGTGTCCCTCACAGCCTTCCTGAATTCCTGATCTGTTATTATATAGTCAGTGAGAGATCTGGTTCCCCTGCCTTCCCAAGTATACCGGTGAATGTTCTTATGTTTAAAAAAGGAGTTTGTGATTACTAAGCCCATACTGGCACAGAAATCCAAGAGTTGTTTCCAGTTCCTGTTGGCCTCCATATCCTCTCCAAATTTACCCATAACCTTTTCATACCCTTCTGTTCGATTTCCAATCCTGGCATTAAAATCACCCATGAGCAGAACACTGTCCATGTCCTTTACTCTAACCACTATATCACTGAGTGCGTCATAAAAACTACCCATCTTATCTTGATATGTCCCTTCACAATGCGAATATACTGACACAATCCTAATTTTCTTGCTAGACACTGTCAAATCTATCCACACCAGTCGTTCGTTTACATACTTTATTGCAACTACCCTGGGTTCCATTTCTTTCCTGATGAAAAGCCCTACACCCCATTGTGCTATTCCTGCTTTGACTCTTGACAGGTAGACCTTGTATTCTCCCACTTCCTCTTCTTTCTCACCCCTTACCCGAATGTCACTAACAGCTAAAACGTCCAACCCCATCTTACTTGCAGCCTCTGCCAGCTCTACCTTCTTCCCAGAGTAGCCCCCATTGATATTAATAGCTCCCCATCTCGTTACCATTCGTTCGCCGAGTCGTATCTTAGGAGTCCCTGGTTTGTCAATTAGAGGTGGGACTCCGTCACCTCCAAAGGTCCGAGGCATTTTGCTCTGATTGTTGTCAGCATCATATTTAAAGTACCAGGGAAGCAGGTTGCTAGCCTTGCTTGCCCCGGGTCCCATTGAGTTTTACCCCTAACGGTTGAGGGACTAACCGATGGATTTGGTAGTCTTTGCCGTCTGAGCAAAAAGGTGGCCACGACTCGGAATATGTCCGAGGTTCCCAGCCTTATTCCAAAGTGACTGGTATCCCGACTGTCAGGACCACTTGCTTGGCCACTCAACGTTGCCCGTGGTTCATGAACTAGGACATGATACCAGGAACCCATATCATACTGTCATCTAAATGCTCATCTGGAAAAGATGTGGAGAATAGATTACGTGCTGCCCATGTAGCATTTGGACGTCTTACAAAGCGTGTCTTCCTGAGTAAAGACCTAACACTGTACACCAAACTGATGGTGTACAAAGCTGTAGTCATTTCCACCCTGCTATTAGGTTGCGAAACCTGGACGTTATATTGCTGTGATCTGAAGAAACTTGTAAGTAGGCTGTTTATGTTTTCTCTATGTAAGTAGGCTGTTTATGTTTTCTCTATGTAAGTAGGCTGTTTATGTTTTCTTATTGGCAACGTTACGTAGCGCTCAATATGAAAATCACTGGCTGTGCTGTGTGCAGTCTGTGGCTAGTTTGCATTGTTGTCTGCCATTGTAGTGTTGGGCAGCGGCAGCTGGATGTGAACAGCGCGTAGCGTTGGGCAGTTGGAGGTGAGCCGCCAGCAGTGGTGGATGTGGGGAGAGAGATGGCGGAGTTTTGTAATTTTTCATGAACTGCTATATTTATATATGATGATATCAACGTCACATCACCTTATATGTGGACGATATTCTAATAGCAGAAGCTTCATGGGAACTACATAATCGCATCCTCAACAGTTTGTTACGTATTTTAGCAGAATCTGGAATTACAGTTAACTTGGAAAAGTCTGAATTCGGTAGGACAAAGGTGAAGTTTTTGGGACATATTATTTCTTCTGAAGGCATTCAGCCGGATCCTGAAAAGTTAGAAGCAATCAGAGCCATTCCAGTTCCATCCACAAAAAGACAAGTCCGCAGTTTTCTAGGTCTCGTAAATTTTTACCGTCGTTTTCTGAATATGCAAATTCTTGTTACACCAAAACTTTGTTCTCTCACTAGAAAAAATACTATTTGGAACTGGGACGAACAAGCACAGTTGGAATTCAATTCTTTGAAAGAAGCGTTACTTCATGCGCCAATCTTAGCTCATCCAGATCTGTCACAAGATTTCTGCCTTAGCACGGATTCTTCCAAAGTCGGTCTTGGTGCCCATTTATTTCAAGAAGCCATAGAAGATGACATTACTGTTCAGAAAACCATTGCTTTTGCTAGCCGAGTGCTAACAAAATCTGAAAAAAATTATTCCGTTACTGAATTAGAAGCTTTAGCTATCGTTTGGGCATTTAACAAATTCCGTTTCTTTCTTTCTGGTAAGCACGTAAAAGTATACAGTGATCATCGTGCATTACAATTTCTTATGTCTTCAAAATTAAATCATGACAGGTTAAAACGTTGGGCATTGTTTCTGCAAGAATTCCGCTTCACAATAGTCTACATTCCCGGCAAGGAGAACATTGTTGCGGACGCACTGTCACGCGCACCGGCTGGGCTTGAGAAAAGTACCACAGAAGGCAACCTCGAGAAAAATTTCAGTATTCTTTACATTCAGAAAGTCACCTTTGAAAACTTCATCACCACATTCTTAAAGGACATTGCTCATGAACAAGATAAAGATCCGATTTGGAAAGACATCAAGAGCAAATGGCATGAAAAGACACACACACAGATTCGGCATTATTACCTGGTTAGAAACAACATACTCTTCAAACGCTGCACTGTTGATGACAAGCTATGGGTACTTTGCATTCCTGACGATTTTGTTACTAAGCTCATTTGGTACATTCATTTCAGCTACGCACAATTTGGTCCACGAAAATGTTATCATATTCTTCGAACGACTTGTTATTTTAACAATATGGAAAAAAGAATTCGAAGAGTCTTGTCTATTTGTAAACTTTGTCAAAAGGCGAAACCATCTACTGTCTCACATCGTGCTCCGTTGTTTCCTATTATTCCTTCTAAATTAAAAGAATTTGCTGCTGTTGATCTCTTGGGACCGCTTGTCAGAACATCCAATGGATTTTCGTACGTTCTAGTCGCTGTTGAACTTACTTCAAAATTTGTTTCTTTCACTCCGTTACGTAAAGCCACTGGACGATCTGTCTCCAACGCCTTTGTTAAAAATTTCTTACGTGAAGTTGGCCACGTTGCTAAAGTCATTTCAGATAACGGACCGCAATTTAGATCTGCAGTTTGGTCACGGACGCTTCGGAATCATAAAATCAAATCTGTTTTTATTTCATTGTACTCACCACATTGCAACCCGTCTGAACGGATTATGAAAGAAATCAATAAGCTTTGCAGACTTTATTGTCACAGAAAGCATCAGCATTGGGACAGGTATCTACAATTATTTCAAAATGTGCTGAATGAAATGCCTCATGATTCCACTGCTTTACCACCTACTCTTGTACTAAAGAATGAAGAACCACCGATCAGAATCAGAGAGCTTGTACCTTTCCCAAATACACGTAAACTTCGACACAAAGAAATAATTGATTTGGCTCTTAAAAATATAAAATCTGCAGCAAACAAAAGGAGAAAACTACACGGTAAAGCAAATGCAAAGAAATTGTATATTGGTCAGAAAGTTCTCATTAAAGCTCATTCATTGTCACATAAGAAGAAACACTTGAGTCACAAATTCTTTCTAGTTTACAATGGACCTTACAGAATCCGACGTATACCACATGATAATTGCGTTGAAGTTGAAACTCTGCGTACTAGGAAGAGTAAAGGTTTACACCACATTTCACATGTAAAACCGTTTATTGAAAGATAATCTGCTTTTTAACTTAGTCTTTGTCATAAAATTTTTCGCTTCACATTACTAATATGCTTTGTCAGACTTAGAATCTGTTAACATACAACAATGTTTGAAGTTAAATATTCAATCAAGAACCAAGAGAACTTATTTAAACAGAAATGAAGAATGCATTGTTATAGTGAACAGACGTCACAGTGTAATTGTGTGTGTACATTCTTGCTTGTTAGTTGCACGATTAGAACATTTACCAGTACTGCTAATGAGATTTTAATGCAACATTTTGGTTTACGTGAAAATACATTTGGGGTTTAAAGTACTTTCTGTGAGATTAAAGATGACTTAGTATTTGGTTTCTTTGACAGCTACACGTTTATATTACGACACTACTAATGTGTGACATAATTTACATTGTTGCTTTTGCGGTGTATCTGTTTTATATCTGCACAGTTTTTCTGAAATCTTCTGGAAAGCAAAACATGTTTTATTAGTAACTTTTGTGGTATAGCTACAATGAGACTGCCTTTTCCGTAGCACAACAATACGTTACAGCACAGTACTTTCCTCATCACGGCAATAAGCGTAATAACTAAGATATCTATACGCAAAGCATTTCACTTTTGTTTATCATGTGGTAAGTACAGTGACTTCTGCAGAACTTAGGTTTCGGAGGACGATAACTACGACACTTCCACAGAGATTATGTTGCGACAAGATGCACAGTTTAGCGCTACAGTACACGCATTTGAGTGATCAATTTTATACTTAAAACATTTATTTTTAAAGATTTTTGAATTACAAAGAAAGTTTTCCGTGATATATTTCATTCCATTGGTGTAATCTGTAACACCTGAGGGTATAATTACATTAATCCTCAGGGGGGTACACGCCTACTTTGTGTACCATGTGTTTGGCAAGCACAAGGAACCCTAGCTAATATGGTATTTGCTTATACAACTTTACACATCGGTACCATATTTCTCTAACACACAAATTACACAGCTATCTGATCATTTAACTGAGAGATAAACATTTTTTTTACTACATCAGTGACACATGTTTACGCAATACACAGTTGGGTAACTTCACACTTATGAAACTGTATTTTGTCTGTACTTTGTAAACTGTTCATATTTTTTCGGAACCATTGTGATATTATGAGAGCTTTGAATGATGTATTTGGTATGGATTCATGATTTTTAAAGTATGTTTGAGGCAGATGACACGATGTGTATTATGCTGTTGAGGTATGTTTATGATCAATAAGCTGATGCTATATGAGGAATTTGGTTATGCTATGTATTTATTATGATGAAATATTGAAGTGCCGTCGCAAGATTGACGTGTCGACGAATATATATATATATGTGTAATAAGGTAAGGAATAATGAGCAGTGATTAGGGACTCTGATTTGTGAAAAAGGTTGTTGGAAACCAAGAATCGTACTTTAAGAGTTATGAAATGTGTGACTGTATCACAATGCTGACGAATATTTTTTTTGGACACTTATATTTATAGGATTTTGTTTCTACAGATTTGTTACGCAAATTTTTGACCTGTGAAATGTTTATATGAGACTGTCACTGTAGCGGAATCTGCTGCCGTAAATATTTCCGTAAGAAAGTTAAGTGACCACCTGCACGTAATGCGTCGTGGGCACCCAGCTGTGTCGGACGCCTGGAGAGAGGGCCATTGGCGCGTGCCTTTCAGAGCACAGGAAGAAAAAAAAAAAAGGAGGCCATTATCCTGGCCATTGTCATTCCTTTAGAGAAAGCATCGCAAATCCGACACGCTGATTACTTGGAAACATATCGTACTTTCTGATATTTACTGAAATGCCTAATGAAATGACAAGAAATAGTTTGTCTACACACCTGACTATGACTACTGTCTTTCTAGATGAGAGATTTTTTTACTACTTATGAAATGCCACATGACTATTGAACGATGTTCTTACGCTTTGCTTTGTACATAGTTGCTTATTTCATTTGATATCTAGTTTCTAGCTGCACTGCAACATTGGTTAAAATAGAATTTTATAGATGTACTAATATAAATATTTTCTGTCTACAGTCGAGTAAATAATAATTTTTTTTCAAAAAAAATGAGGAGCACAAAACGACATTTACCTTCACAGTAACTGCATACATAATTTTCTTTTCAACTACTTGGTAATATTTTTGGTAGAATAACTTCTTGTGGTGCACCACTTTAATTAGTTAGACATTAAGATGTGATTATACATTTCCCTTATCTGCATTGTTATCTTTAGTGTACTATTTTTTCTGCGTGAGCTATGTCATGTTTAGATATAAGCTGCTGTTTGCCAGGCATAGTGCTACTGAATTTTAAATTGTGTTACTCTGTTAAGCTAGTTTTACTACTGACTTATTTTTCTCGTTACTGTACATTGGCTCATATTAGTTGTAATTTTGCATTTTATCTGTTAATTTAGATTTGCTGCTGCTTGCTTTGCAAATTGGCATTTTTTTTGTCATTGCTGTTTGTGATAATTTGTTATGTGATGCTGCATTGCCTCGTTCCTTAGTTTAGCATCTGAGCTCAGTAGATTTAAGTTAGCTTAAGAGGGGGTAGACTATATAAGAAACGAACTATGGAGAATAGGGGAAGAATGCTTTGAAAGTTACATGAAAACGGTTTGGGCCTAAATGAGTATTGTACAATCAGAAATAATTATTTTGAAAGAAATATGAACAGAATACAGAAAGCATGCTTAGATAGAATTTTTTTGGTGGAAACAAAGGATGAAATAAGAGGAAAGATATATGAAGTTTTGGGTTGGACTGCAGTACCAAATGTTACACTGAAAACGAACCCTGTCCTTTCCTATTGGTGTTATCCCACTATGTGTTTGTGTACCCTTGTGTATTTTTCTTCCTGTCTCTGTGTAGTTTCATAGAATTTTTTCTTCTTTTAATATTAAGCTACATTCACTATGATGAGGAATATTGTTATCCTCAAATATAATTGGCATTAATAATATGTTATTTACTTTGTAAAGATGTTAGACATTATTAATTCTGTTCTGTTTCATGCTCATGTGTGAAATTGATGTTTCAAAAGTTATTCTGATCTTTTATGTATTTACTAATGTCATAATTCCTGTAACACTGATGTATATGTTATTTCGATTCTTTTGTAAAGCCCATATTACTACAATTGTTATCTGTATTGTTATGTTTTTAATGATGTATTTTGTACCTTTTGTAATTATATTTTCGTGTTATAATATTGTAATTGACACCAGTTAATCAAATTAAGTAACTTGTAAGTTACATTTCACTGCACACGTTTCTGTTGGTCATAGTATATGGACAATATGTGAGAAGTAGGGACTGATAGTGTTTGCATGTGTGTTAATGATTCAGCAAGGGACTGGATAACAGCATTGCTCGTTCTAAGGACAATTCCAAAAAAACCTTTGTGAGTGCACAAGTGGTGGTTTATGGACTTGCTATATTCTCCGCAAGACTCTTCGATGGTGAATGTGCACCTGCACAATCGCAACAGATGGCTGCTGGCAATCTCTACAAGGACTACAGTGGGTCTGCACCTCTGGTGGCCCACCAATACCATTATCTCTGCAAGGACTACAGTGGGTCTACATCTTTGATGATCCATCAATACCATTATTTCTACAAGGACTGCAGTGGGTCTGCACCTCTGGTGGCCCACCAATATCGTAATCTCTACCAGGACTACGGTGGGTCTGCTCTGTGATGACCTACCTACCAATATTCGTCAGAACTTCGAATGACTCTGCTGTGGGTTTGCTCTGTTGTGGACCATTACCTGTATGCATGTCACGAGTCAGCACTGTCTTTCCGTTGGAAGGACAACACTACTTCTTCAAGACTGCATGGAAATCCACTACTTCTGTGTGCAATTTCTTTTACTAATGAGACTTTGTGAAAAAAAACCTGTAATTACTGTTATGATGAATGATCAGGACTATCTTTATGGACTGTGAGAAAATTTTAGCTTTTGACCAACATTGTATCAATAAGTGTGTGCATTTGATTTCTTTGTTATTGTAATTATGAAAAATTTTATCAAATCATTATTGGCCACTGCCCAAAAAAAATTTGTAAAATTTTTGTGGGGAGCATGGGGGCTATGTAAGTAGGCTGTTTATGTTTTCTCTATGTAAGTAGGCTGTGTATGTTTTCTCTATGTAAGTAGGCTGTTTATGTTTTCTTATTAGCAACGTTACGTAGCGCTCAATATGAAAATCACTGGCTGTGCTGTGTGCAGTCTGTGGCTAGTTTGCATTGTTGTCTGCCATTGTAGTGTTGGGCAGCGGCAGCTGGATGTGAACAGCGCGTAGCGTTGCGCAGTTGGAGGTGAGCCGCCAGCAGTGGTGGATGTGGGGAGAGAGATGGCGGAGTTTTGTAATTTTTCATGAACTGCTATATTTATATATGATGATATCAAGGTAAATACATTGTTTGTTCTCTATTAATATCTTTCATTTGCTAACTACCCCTATCAGTAGTTAGTGCCTTCAGTAGTTTGAATCTTTTATTTAGCTGGCAGTAGTGGCGCTCGCTGTATTGCAGTAGCTTGAGCAGCGAAGATTTTTGTGAGGTAAGTGATTTGTGAAAGGTATAGTTTAATGTTAGTCAGGGCCATTCTTTTGTAGGGAATTTTGAAAGTCAGATTGCGTTGCGCTAACAAAATATTGTCTGTCAGGTTAAGGTCAGTCGTGTATAAATTGTTCAAAGAGGACGTTTCAAACTAGAACGCTTCAACCAACAGAAGCTAAGATATGTCATGAACCTGAAATGGGATGACTTCATATCCAACACGGCTGTTCTTGAGAAAGCAAAAATGTATAGCATGGAAACTCTTATCATTGGGCATCAACTCAGATGGGTCGGACATGTCCAGCGGATGAAAAATGACAGACTTCCATGCCAAATGCTGTACAGCGAAGTGAGCACAGGTAAAAGGCCACGAGGTGCCCCTCTCAAACGTTATAAGGATCAGTACAAGAAAAATCTGAAAAACGTGAACATCTATCAGAGTAACTGGTCCACAATAGCAGAAGATCGAAGTCGCTGGCGCTCAGTTACCTCAAATGCTCTTGAAAACTTGAACGTCGAAGAATGGAGAATGACAAACGCTGGAGACGTAAACTCCTCCAGGCTCAGCCACGTCCTCCACCTTCCATCAGCTGTAATGTCTGTGGCCGCCTGTTCCACGCCAGGATTGGATTGCTAAGCCATCAACGACACTTCCACGCCTGAACCGTGACAAAGGAAATCTCAGAAGAGAAACGAAAACTCGGATACGAGTATCAGCCGACGACGACGACGACGTTGTATCCACTGGTTGTAACTCTTACAATAGCCTAACTCTTGCCGGATAAGGTGTTGCACACTACCGAAGCTGATGGCGAGGTCTTTTGCTAGCACGCGAATAGTTGTGCGCTGGTACGCTCTGATCACATTATCAATCGCCCACTTATTATTTTCCGTAATGGATGAGGCTGGCCTCCCAGATCGACCAGCGTCTTGTGTCGAATCGTGACCATTATGGAACTTGGCGCAAAATTCTACAACGGTAGTTTCCGAAAGACATGCTGCCCCGTACACGTTCTTCATTCTCCAATAGGTGTCTACCGCTGTTTGTCCTTCGGCAGCCAAGAAAAGAATAAAAATTCGTCGGGCTTTTTTCTACAACTTTGGTAATAATTTCGTTATAGTCCACGTCGGGACGACACGAATGCAATACTAATTTCTTGCCTACAAGCCTGTGCTTATATACTAGCATAGGAGTCGCGCTATGTTTCATATACGCTACAGCAACGCCCTCAAAAGGAAACTTTTTGATCGGCCTTTATACAAACCAGTGAAGAGTAGTTCATGAAGTACAAACAGACCCTCGCAAAAGAGAAAATTATCCGACTGCGGCGCTACTTTGGCTGGAATTTATGCAAAATATGAACATATAAACGAGGAGAATAAACATGCATTAAAATCTGCTCTGCAGTGTTCTGACTATAGTCTAAGATCGCAAGTTGCAGAAGCTCTTAAAACAGAAATAAATATCTTTACTGAAAATGAATATATGAGCACTCACTTTTTACTAGAGACTCTGCTTGCATAAAAGCTACTGCAGGAAATGAGTATCAAAAATCTAAAGCACTGATCTAAGCTATGCGCTGCGTACTAATACGAGATTTAAGCGGAGTGACGTGACGTGGCCCTTCTGGTGGTTGGAAGCTACCCGTTAAAGTTGTCTCACAAAAAGATACGCGCTAAAATTTACTTGAAAACCTAGATTAAGTTAGTAAACATTATCCTACACAGTAAACTATTCCTCCCTTACAGGCCATGAAGGCCCAAACGTACAGACCGGCCGCCGTGTCATTCTTGGCCCACAGGCGCCACTGGATGCGGGTATGGAGGAGCATGTGGTCAGCATACCGCTCTCCCTACCGTATGTCAGTTTCCGAGACAGGAGCCGCTACTTCTCAATCAAGTAGGTCCTCAGTTTGCCTCACAGGGGTTGAGTACACCCCGCTTGCCAACAGTGCTCGGCAGACCGGATGGTCACCCAAACAAGTGCGCTTAACTTCGGTGATCTGACGGGAAGCGGTGTTACCACTGCGGCAAGGCCGTTGGCCACGCAGTAAAACACAGGTAAAAATCACTTCGTCGCAGAAGTACGTGAGAAACAGAAACTAAAATAAATTACTCAATATCAGACAAACTGGTACAGCTCCAGCCGCGTCCTCTTTCCTCCTAGCAGCATAAAGATCTGAAGTTCTCGAATCAGTTAACGTAGACGAAGGTTTCAGTGATCTTGAGGCTGTGATAGCAAGTATGAGTATGGGAATTGCAGGGAATGTGAAGAAAGGTTCGAAAATATTTCTACTTATCAAGAGTGACAGGATATTGCACAGTATCTGAGTAGTCAATACCGAATAGTCAGTGTTAAGGGCGAAGGTATGGAGCACAAATGGAGAAAATTTAAAAGCATCATTCGATATACCTTAGACAAGTATGTTCCGAACAAGGTCTTAAGCGATCGGAAAGATCCACCATGATTTAATAGCCATGTTAGAAAACTGCTACGTACACAAAGACTGCTTCATCACAGATTTATGAGAAGCCAAAAAGCAAGCAGACAAACGAAAGCCGAACGAAGTGAAAATGAGCATAAGGAGAGCAATGAGACAAGCGTTCAGTAACTTTGAGAGTAAAATCCGATCTGACCAAAAACCCTAAGTAAAATCATTAAGACGTTCGAAGTTATCTATTCAGTCACTTAGAGACTATGATGACTGGAAACGGACAATGAGGGAGAGAAGGCCGAAACGCTGAATTCGGACTTTCGAATCTACATCTACATCTGCATGGTTCTTCTGCAATTCACGCTTAAGTGCCTGGCAGAGGGTTCATCGAACCATTTTCGTACTACTTCTCTACCATTCAACTCTCGAATGGTGCATGGGAAAAAGGAACACCTAAATCTTTCCGTTCGAGCTCTGATTTCTCTTATTTTATTATGATGATCATTTCTCCCTACGTAGGTGGGTGTCAACAAAATATTTTCGCATTCGGAAGAGAAAGTTGGTGATTGAAATTTCCTAAATAGATCTCGCCGCAAAGAAAACACATCAGAATACCGTAACATGAGCCTACCTTTATAGTATCGTACGTACTTCGAAAGGGCAGGTATTGAGATAAGAGATCGCGGAATAAAAAACAACTACCATCGCTTTGTAGTGGAAAGGCTCCTGGACCAGATGAGATACTTCTAAGACTCTGCAGAACTTGCTCCCTCTTCTAGCAGCAGTTTATCGTAGTTCGCTAGAGTAACGAAGGATACCTAGTGACCTGAGAAAAACGCAGGTCCTTTCCGTTATCAAGAAGGGTCGTAGGACAGATGCATGTAATCTCCTCTATAATAATCAACATGAGATCCGCAAATAGAGATCTTGCGAAACTCAGCTCGTTTTGTTCCTCCATGAGATCCATAGCGCTGTAGAAAACTACGCTCAGTTCGACGTCCTGTTCATTGTCCATTGACTTCGCGAAGGCATTTGAGAGCGTCCCGCACCGCCGTTTAGTAAAAAAATGAGCTTACCGAGTATCAAGCCAGATCTACGACTGGATTCAAGACTTCCTTGCAGGTAGAAGTGAAGACGTGGCTCTTAAAGGAATAAAATCGACAGATGTGTAGGTATTTTTCGTTGTATTCCAAGGAGGTGTGATAGGATCGTTATTGTTTACAATGCACATAAATGATCTCGTAGAAAACGTCGGAAGACTGTTCACAGATGGTGCGGTTGTCTATAAGAAAGTATCAACGCGGAAAACAGTATCGATTTGCATAAAGACATACAGAGGGTTCAGGAATAGTGCTAACTTCAGCAGTTGATACTGAACATAAGTAATTGTAGAATACTGTGTATTCATCGGAAAAGATATCTACTACTGTACAATAACACTGTTGATGACAAACTGCTGGAAGCGGAATCTACCGTAAAATATCTAGGAGTAACGATGCAGAGATACCTTAAAAGGAAATGACCACATAAAACGAATAGCTGGGAAGGAAGATGCCAGCCAGAGATTCATAGGAAGGATCGTAAGGAAATGTAACTCATCCAGAAAGAAATGCCTTACAAGGTCCATGTTCGACCGACTGAAGTGTTGTTAATCAATATGGGACTCTTACTAGGTAGGGCTGATAGAAGAGATACAGAAGATTCAATGAAGAGTGGCGCGTCTCATCACGGGATCGTTTTTTCGGCGCGAGAGCGTTATAGAGATGCTCAACAAACTGCAACGGTAGACGCTACAAGAGAGGTGTTGCGCATCACGCAGAGGTTAAGTACTGAAATTTCGAAAGAGTGCTTTCCGAAAGTGCTACGCCACGAAGATGACGTTCTACAGACGCGAAACTTAACCGACAGGAAGAAGACGCTGTGATATGAAAATGATTAGCTTTTCAGAGCAGTCACACAAGGTTGGCGCCGGTGGCGACACCTACAACGTGCTGACATGAGGAAAGTTTCCAACCGCTTTCTCATACACAAACAGCAGTTGACCGGCGTTGCCTGGTGAAACATTGTTGTGATGCCTCGTGTAAGGAGGAGAAATGCGTACGGTCATGTTTCCGACTTCGATAAAGGTCGGATTGTAGCCTACCGCGGTTGCGGTTTATCGCATCGCAACATTGCTCCTCGCGTTGGTCGAGATCCAGTGACTGTCAGCAGAATATGGAATCGGTGGGTTCAGGAGGGTAATACGGAACGCCGTGCTGGATCCCAACGGACTCGTATCACTGCAGTCGAGATGCAAGGAATCTTATCCGCATGGCTGTAACGGATCGTGCAGCCCCGTCTCGATCCATGAGTCAACAGATGGGGACGTTTGCAAGACAACAACCATCTGCACGAACAGTTCGACGACGTTTGCAGCAGCATGGACTATCAGCTCGGAGAACATGGCTGCGGTTACTCTTGACGCTGCATCACAGACAGGAGCGCTTGCAATGGTGTACTCAACGACGAACCTGGGAGCACGAATGGCAAAACGTCATTTTTTCGGATGAATCCAGGTTCTGTTTACAGCATCATGATGGTCGCATCCGTGTTTGGCGACATCACGGTGAACGCACATTGGAAGCGTGTATTCGTCATCGCCATACTGGCGTATCACCCGGTGTGGTGGTATGGGGTGCCATTGGTTATACGTCTCGGCCACCTCTTGTTCGCATTGACGGCACTTTGAATAGTGAACGTTACATTCAGATGTGTTACGACGCGTGGCTCTACCCCTCATTCGATCCCTGCGAAACCCCACATTTCAACATGATAATGCACGACCACATGTTTCAGGTCCTGTACGGGCCTTTCTAGATACAGAAAATGTTCAACTGCTGCCCTGGCCGGCACATTCTCCTGATCTCTCACCAAATGAAAACGTCTGGTCAATGGTGGCCGAGCAACTGCCTCGTCACAATATGCCAGTCACTACTCTTGATGAACTGTGGTATCGTGTTGAAGCTGCATGGGCAGCTGTACCTGTACACGCCATCCAAGCTCTGTTTGATTCAATGCCCAGGCGTATCAAGGCCGTTATTATGGCCAGAGGTGGTTGTTCTGGGTACTGATTTCTCAGGATCTATGCACCCAAATAGCGTGAAAATGTAATCACATGTCAGTTCTAGTATAATATATTTGTCCAATGAATACCCGTTTATGATCTGCATTTCTTCTTGGTGTAGCAATTTTAATGGCCAGTAGTGTACTTCTCCAAAAAGGTATCTCATTAGGACACCACAACGAGAAAATTCGAAAAATCAGATCTTACCAACAATCATTCTTCTCACAAGCCATTCGAGAGTGAAGCAGGGATGGGGGATCAGTTAGTAGTACCAGAAGTACCCATCGCCACACACCGTCACGTGACTTGCGGAGTATTGATATAGATGACGTAGTATGTGGGGAAAAGATTGCCGTTCGATCTAGAATATACATTCAATGTGGTGCGTAATTCCTTGGGAAGGATGTTTCATATAATGACAAACTCTTTTATATAGTGGCTCCCTGGTTTCAGAGAGGGTGCTAATATCCTTGAGGTCTTCTTCATCTGAGAGCGAGTGTATTTGATTAACAATATGCTGGAGGGCTGTTGTGAGGAAGAAGTCAACTATTAAATCCTGATAATAAACGCATGTCTATAGAGTCGCTGCTGAACTCATTACGTGACTACTCATAGTTACTGTAGATACTGTTGTCTGAAACTCGAACCTTTCCAACACTCCGCTTACAGCCAAGGAAACGTGACAGGCTGCAGTTCCCTAACCGCAGCAGCATTTCGCCGACCTTGAGCAATGGCATTTACGTACAGAGTTGTGCCGCTTTAGGCAGACGATGGACAATAGCGTTACGAAGTTAACTGTAGTTAATAGCTGTAATATACTAAACTTATCTCTGTTGCTCTGTCAATGAGTGTGGCAAGACCTCGCAAATATAGAACTCCCTCGCTTTAATGTGGTCTCCCATTATGGCAAGAATTTCCAGTGCAGACATATAGTGTAGATTCTTCCTTGTGGCAATACTGTAACAATACAAGAAGTAAGACTGTGCGTCTTTGCCGAGTAAGGCAGAGTTCCATTTCTTTATGGTGTGTGGCGGTAGAGAATCAGCTGCACCTGCTGTTAATGTGAACATCTACTACTGTTCTTCGCGTACTGAACAACAGCATTTTATCCAAGCGAATTTTTTAAAAATTTTTTTTGTGAAACTCACGATCAAATGAATTAGATCAACCTTCTTAGAACATACAGCTCACCGTTTCGCCCTGATAACGGGAGAGATACCTCGTGGCATGGACTTCACCAGACACGGAAACACTGGGGAGCCATCTTGGACAACCGTCGCCCACAGCTCTTCGTAATTGGGAGGAAATATCCCAGGCTTCCAATGCAGCTCAGATATGATCAATAAGATTGAGGCCAGATGACCTGGGGAGCCAAGAAAGAAGTCTCATATCCTTGGAGTGCTTCTCATTCTGACACAAAGAGATGGCGAATTTTCCTGCTGCCGTTTTACTTGCCCTGCGGTCGGAAGGGAAGGACTTGATTCCTAGTTTCGATAAGTTCGCCGAATAGTAACATCCGTTTTGATACTGCTTACTTTCGGCTGGTGACGCTTCACTACTTCATTCCACCGCAGCGAGAACAGGTCAGTCAGACTTGTAAGAAATGGTTCAAATGGCTCTGAGCACTATGGGACTTAACATCTGAGGTCATCAGTCCCCTAGAACTTAGAACTACTTAAACCTAACTAACCTAAGGACAACACACACATCCATGCCCGAGACGGGATTCGAACCTGGGACCGTAGCCGTCGCGCGGTTCCAGACTGAAGCGTCTAGAACCGCTCGGCCACACTTGTAAGAAATCAATACACTGTGTGTTAGCAGTGGAGGTTATTTTAATGATAGGTGAAAAAGGCAAGAAACTGTTGGTGACAGACGGATATAAATTCTGTTTCATAATTGTCTCCTCGATGGCACTGATACATGCAAGTGCACGAGGGAACATGTGAGTATTTTGTGAAATTAAATTCTTTAAATTGTATTGTCGGTTCGCAGTTAGACCATAATCATGAAAAGGATGACTCTCGTATATTAAACCGGCAGAAAGTCAGTAATATTGAGAAGAAAAAGGAGGAAGAAAATTTGTGCGAGTGCTACTCCAAACATACACGTGTCGAGTTGGTTAATGGTGATATCAACATTCTAACAACTCAGGATTTGGTTCTAATAAGAAGAAATATTAATGCCACTCGATTACGCAAACTTCCGAAGTTGCCCAGTTACCAGAATTACAGGAAGCACTGGCGAGAAATGTTTTCCACACAAACAGAGCACAAATTTTTTTCTTTGTAAATGACTCTGATAAGAGTATTGTATCTCATATCAAAGCAATTTGAATTGCCTGAAACAGTCGAGAACTTTATTTGCAGACGGAACAATCAAGAGCTCCTCTAAGCTGCTGCATCAAATATTTATAATTCATGGGGTAAATGAAGAAAAAACTGTTTCTGCCCCTCCCTCCACCCGCCCCCCCCCCCTCCGGCCAAATATATTTAGGAAGGTGTCTAATTCAACCATTACCCAGTATGAATATACCATTACTTATGCTTGACAGTTGCAACTTTGCTCATACTGTATTTACATTATGAAAATATAAAAAAGCCAAACATTTTTAACCATACTCCCTGCATATAGACAGTCATAAATGTGTGAAAAATTGGAGGGTAAATGTCATGTCACTGTAGACAGATAATGGGAACCAACACGTACGTTATGGAGAAATAAGATGGCAACTAATGGGAGCCGGTCCGTCTGCTGTCGGAAAAATACGGTGGCAGCTAATAAAAACCCAGACGTCTGTTTCGAAATCAATTACTGTTCAGTTTGCTCAAGGTAGAGGTCGACTGCGAGCTGTTGTAGGTGACCAAACGGAAGCCAGTTGACAGCAAATTCCTCTATCGCTCGCGGTGAGAGATGATAGAAACGTGCTAGGCGCTGCGTCGCGTCCCATGTAAAGACTCACAGCACGAGATTACCATTTGCACGGCCGCAGGGGAGCGTCTCTTGCGTGAGGCGAGGCCCCCGAGAAAGACAGGCCGTGTCACGTACGTCAAAACATGTGACACTGCAGCTCTTACGAGTGGCAGCAGCCGTGTCCGGCGGAGACTGAGTAACTATTCCAGGCGAGTTTAATGATTCCCGACTGCTTGTTGAAATGCATGCAAGTTCTCGGTAGCACGTAAGAAATATAAGACCTTTAGTAGGTACCCCTTCAATTACATATTGATTTCCCGTGGGCTCTACAAGGGGCCGAGTGTTCACCAAGTGTGGCGGACAAGCCTACTAGTGTGACGTCACAAGTTCGTTGCAGGTCGCCGCGTATCTCGTTGGCCCCGTCACATGCTATGATACCGCGCGTCTTACCATCCTGCGCGCAGTTGTCGCGCCGATAGCCACTACAACGCCTGACGACGTCCCTGTTCCCTGACACACCAAAACAGGAGGCAGCTCTCTCCAACACTTAAGCTATCTCTAATTCAACTCTTCGTGGATGTTACATCACCTGTCTAATCGTATTGCAATGTTGTGATAGCTTTGTCTTCTTCCTGTAAAAGAAATAGTGCGCTAATTACTCTGCAGAAAAGAGTGAGTATACAATTTTCTGCGAATCAGCGGCCATATCTCGTCGAATACACCGGTTCTCGTCAGATCACTCACGTTAAGCGACATGGGATGTGGTTAGTTCTTGAATGAGTCATCGACTGGGTACGCCACGTACTGTTGGCTGCTTTCCATTTGTCTTTACAGCAAAGAGGAGGATAGGAGGTGGCGTAAATTCCATGATCACCAATTTTTTCACCAGTGTTCTGCATTAAATTTCAGACCTCTCCGCCCTGTCTCAAGGAGTGAGGACTGTGACGCTGTTGGTGGTGATCTGTCTGTCGGATGGGGACGTTAAGGTCGGCGGTCCCCGTGGTGCTATTCTAGAGGAGTAGGCCATGGGCCGGTACTGGGTTTCACCCTCTCTCATCTCTCCTCATTATCCAACTAAAACACTACACTACACACATACCTATTACAGTCACAGTTACCAGATATACTTAAACACACACTTTGAGAAGGTATTGTGCCATTGTGTGCGAAGGGCAGGGAAAAAGCCTTTCAAATTAGGTGGGTGAACCTGCCCTTCTGGATTTCTAGCCAACAGTGCCATACGATATTACTGTTTATAATTTTATGCTATGAAATAAGAGGTGCTTAATATAGATGTGTATTAAATTGGGGTAATGCATTTAGATTCCAAGTTGGAGAGTCTAGGACTTAATAGTTTCTTTTACTGCATCGAAACTATTTCGTTTTGATCTATCTGGTAAAAGTATCCGGGCAAGTAGGAGGCAGAAAGTATTCTGTTGTCAGTAAAGAGGCAGTCACAGCAGAATTGATAGGTCAGAAGAGCTCAGTGACTTGGAACGTGGACTAGTCACAGGATATCACCTGCGTAAACGAAGGAAAACAAGGAAAGAAGTCGGCCAAATGTTTTGTGAAATGATTTGTCTAAAAGAGTAGGAAGCAAAATGGATTGGAGAAACATTTCACACACATCATTTTCTGTAAACGATTATGAGCATCATTATAATGCGCATCCAATGTTTCTCTGATCTAGTTTATTTCTTACTTTTAGACAAATAATTTCACAGAACACTGAATCGGTTTTCCACTTTCCTTTATTTTCAAGTTTTGTTCAGAAAGAATTATATTATTGACACCTCATTTGCTTTCCTAGCGTTTTCTTTTCTCGTAATGTCAGGAATTTAGTATATTCGAAAGAAAACATTTTGACAGTCAAATATCACACGATGCAACTTCTTACGACCAAAATAGCTAGGCCTTGAAGAGATGAACTTTTTGAATCTTCATTTACAGAGCAGCAGCTGGACGTGAAGTATTTCATTTTCCCCTCAAATCACTAAGTCTTTCTGAGTCACCGTAATTACATTAAACAAATTAAATATTTTTTTTACAAAACTTCTAGGTCTACAACTTTGTTTCCGCCGTTTTGCAATAGACGGCAGTAGCGGAAAGTGGGGCTCGGGTGGTTGGTCATAGGTGTAATACAATAAGCTTAGGCATCTGTAAACATAATGCCGTAAAAACATTAGTCGATTTGTGATTGCATCATAAGGTTATTCTCGATTAAGTACGTCAACTTACCTACCCATTTCTCGCCATTTGCGGGAAGTTTTAATTTTCTGCCTTAACATGAAGAAATCTGCGGCTGTGGCTCTTAAAATGCTGGGTAAGATCAATGGTGAGGGAACTATTAGTGGAAGAACGTGCAGAGAATATTTTCAACTCCTTAAGAACGGTGATTTTGATGTCGAAGACCAGCATGGCGGTGGAAGACAGAACGTTTTCGTAACTACTGAAACAGGCGAAAACAGTCACAGCATATCATTATCGAAAGATATTGATGCGTTCGAGCCCACCACTGAAACACAAACGGCCACATTACAGCGACAGACACGTAAAGGTAATTTTGCAATTTTGCAGCAGGTCTGTGCTCGACCCCACGTCGCAAAACCCGTCAAAATATACACGGAATCGTTGAAATGAGAAGTCCTATCCCTTCCGCCGTATTCTCCATACGTTGCTCTCTCTGACTACCACCTTTTTCGATCAGTGGCATACAGTCTGGCTGACCAGCATTTCCGATCATACGAACAAGTGCAAAACTGAATCGACTCATGGCTCCCCACAAAAGACGTCCAGTTCTTCCGCCACGGGATTCGTATGCTATCCGAAAGATGGGAGAGTGTAGTGGCCAGCGATGGGCACTACTATGAATCATATTTTTTTTTGTAAGTTTTCACAATAAAGCCCCGAACTTCGAGAAAAAACAGCGGAAGCAAAGTTGTGGACCTAGTAGATCTTACGCTGGCCAATTTGATACCCCATTTATCCATTCCCAACTCTTCGTTTGAGTTTAAAATATCGGACAGAAACTCATTGTGCAATTTATAGGGAGTTTTATTTTCGCTCCTTTCAAGATTGTAAACGAGTGATTTGGAGTGATAAATCATTCTATACCGTGTGGCCGCTCTAGGGGAGGATTTGGGTTTGGTGAATGGTACAAATGGTTCAAATGGCTCTGAGCACTATGGGACTTGACTTCTGAGGTCATCAGTCCCCTAGAACTTAGAACTACTTAAACTTAACTAATCTAAGGACATCACACACATTCATTGCCGAGGCAGGATTCGAACCCGACGACCGTAGCGGTCGCGCGGTTCCAGACTGTAGCGCCTAGAACCGCTCGGCCACCTCGGCGGGCGTTTGGTCAATGCGTGGAGAACGTTACCTCCCATCATGTGTAGTGTCAATAGTGATGCACTGAGGAGGTGATGTTACGGCATCACGGGATTATCGAGATTGGTCCAAGGATCAATGGAAACGTTTCGACGGTCGGGACCGGAAAGGCTGTCATCCACGTGAAAGTCTATTTGAAAAATGCACAGCGCCACGTACGCAGCACAGTGGCGACAGTGTTATGCTATAGAGGACATTCACTTGGACTTGCAAGGGACCTGTGGTAGTAATAGAAGGCACTATGATAGCTGTGGACAGCGTAAACCTTATTGTGGACCACCTACATCGCTACATGCTTGATGCCTACCCCGATGGCGATGGTATCTCCCAGCAGGATAACTGCCATGTCACTATGCCAAAATCGTGCTTCAGTGCAGTTAGATAGTGAACTTGCGTATATGTCTTGTCCACTAAATTCGCCTGATTTGAACCCGATGAAATACACTACTGGCCATTAAAATTGCTACACCAAGAAGAAATGCAGATGATAAACGGGTATTCATTGGACAAATATATTATACTAGAAGTGACATGTGATAACATTTTCACGCAATTTGGGTGCATAGTTCCAGAGAAATCAGTACCCAGAACAACCACCTCAGGCCGTAATAACGGCCTTGATACGCCTGGGCATTGAGTCAAACACAGCTTGGATGGCGTGTACAGGTACAGCTGCCCATGCAGCTTCAACACGATACCACAGTTCATCAAGAGTAGTGACTGGCATATTGTGACGCGGCAGTTGCTCGGCCACCATTGACCAGACGTTTTCATTTGGTGAGAGATCAGGAGAATGTGCCGGCCAGGGCAGCAGTTGAACATTTTCTGTATCTAGAAAGGCCCGTACAGGACCTGAAACATGTGGTCGTGCATTATCATGTTGAAATGTGGGGTTTCGCAGGGATCGAATGAGGGGTAGAGCCACGCGTCGTAACACATCTGAATGTAACGTCCACTGTTCAAAGTGCCGTCACAAGAGGTGACCGAGACGTGTAACCAATGGCACCCCATACCATCACGCCGGGTGATACGCCAGTATGGCGAAGACGAATACACGCTTCCAATGTGCGTTCACCGCGATGTCGCCAAACACGGATGCGACCGTCATGATGCTGTAAACAGAACCTGGATTCATCCGAAAAAATGACGTTTTGCCATTCGTGCATCCAGGTTCGTCGTTGAGTACACCATTGCAAGCGCTCCTGTCAGTGATGCAGCGTCAAGAGTAACCGCAGCCATGTTCTCCGAGCTGATAGTCCATGCTGCTGCAAACGTCGTCGAACTGTTCGTGCAGATGGTTGTTGTCTTGCAAACGTCCCCATCTGTTGACTCATGGATCGGGACGGGGCTGCACGATCCTTTACAGCCATGCGGATAAGATTCCTTGCATCTCGACTGCAGTGATACGAGACCGTTGGGATCCAGCACGGCGTTCCGTATTACCCTCCTGAACCCACCGATTCCATATTCTGCTGACAGTCACTGGATCTCGACCAACGCGAGGAGCAATGTTGCGATGCGATAAACCGCAACCGCGGTAGGCTACAATCCGACCTTCATCAAAGTCGGAAACTTGATGGTACGCATTTCTCCTCCTTACACGAGACATCACAACAACGTTTCACCAGGCAACGCCGATCAACTGCTGTTTGTGTATGAGAAATCGGTTGGAAACTTTCCTCATGTCAGCACGTTGTAGGTGTCGCCAATGGCGCCAACCTTGTGTGAATGCTCTGAAAAGCTAATCATTTGCATATCACAGCATCCTCTTCCTGTCGGTTAAATTTCGCGTCTGTAGCACGTCATATTCGTGGTGTAACAATTTTAATGGCCAGTGGTGTACGTGTGGGATGTTATAGGGTGCCACCTCCGCGTCCACGAACAGCAGGCCCGTAAGTTGTGGGAATTGTGTAACCTGTGCGCGTAGAGATCTGGTATCACATACCTGCGGCACCCTACCAAGAATCATTTCTCGAATGCAGGCCACGCAGAATAGCTGCTGTATTGCATTCCTAATGTGCTACCCTTCAAATGCTGTTCGCTCCACGTCGTGGAAGCATGCTCACCCGAACTGCACCTGCAGTTTTGACTTTATCGTAATAGCTTTCCAAAATGTTCGTAAAATGCCCTGGCCAGCGTGACGGTCAGGCCAGGCACTCAATGGACGTATGTTGGGCATGATGGGATGCTGCCTTCTGTCTGCATTGACAACAAATTCCCCCGACGAATGGCGACAACAGGTGGCAGCAGTATGGATCACTATCTTACAGCATTGTATATGACAACTTTATGGACTCATAATTGTGATTTCAGGACTGAACTGAAACTAGAGCAAACTTAATTTTTGTCCATGGCAGTCTTTCCGCAAGTGTATGCCCGTTTGGTTACGATCATAGCTGGTAATATATATTATGAGAAAAAAAAAACTTATTCCCGTGGCCCCATTTTTTCAGAGAGTTCGTTTCTTATTTTCCACTAGTACATCGACAAGTCTGTATTTAAACAGAAGAAGTTTGCGATACTACAGAGAACAGCGTTTGCGGTGTAGTCATAGAAATGGTGTCTAACTTCTGCATTATGATAACCTGATGTACAGTGTGCCTGAGGATGAAGTCTTCTGTACTTCGAAATCTATCGCAGTTAATGAAACACAATAAATACAGTTTCTTGAACGTAAAATAATAATAAAAGTAGTTAAAGGGAGTCTACTCCTTACTAAGAGATTTATCTGCTGATGTCCCTGTCTTTTTTTTTTTTTTTTTTTTTTTTAGGGCCATAGAAGCAAAAGATTGACTGTTGTGAAGCTATAGTACAACTGTATTGCGATATCATTACACAATAAGACTCACCAGTTATAGAAAAGTGTGTTTTATCTAACACAACATGTTTCGGGACAATATGATCCCATTATCAACCTATGCAAAGCAAGTGAAACACAAATCATTACTTCGTGTTATTACAGATACCGACATACATGGCATGGAAATCTGTCTATATTGCCATGTAGTACACGTACCTTAAAATTATTATTCCATTAGGGGGACTCAAAAACAATAAAGAAGCAGCAAACATGCACTTGCAAACATAAGATACTCCATTATACATCTCATGTTATAACGTTCATAATTACCGATGACGCTTAACACTTTTCCAGAGTTCTGTTTTCTAACGAAAGTCGACTGACAACCAAAGATTATACTGTCTTGTCCCGTGTACATCAGTGCTACCAACGATACGTCGTCAATACAAAAAAAAAGCTTTGAACGTCTGTATGTCATACCACGGCAAAAATATGAAAACATTCTTACACCTACCATACAATGTTTTCATCTACTAAGATTTAACAGATTTAACGATATATCATCCCATACACGCAACCATTGGCAGTTAATGGAATTCTCATCACTAACATATGATCCACGTTCAAAAAGTGCTCCTTACTTACATTATAACTTACAAGCTGGAAACATTTAAACTTGCTGATTTCAATGTATAACTTGCTGATTTAAATGTACAACTTGCTTATTTCAATGTATAAATAAATATGTGGAGTCCAAATAGCCTATAACTGCATTTTGGATTCCTTAAACAACAACGAAGTCCTTCCTTTACGTTTTTTTTTAAATTTCGGTAATTAATTGCTAAACGACAGATTTATATTCAGTGATCCTCACACCTATACAAATATCATCTATGACATCAGGCCGATTATTAGCTGTAGTAGTTGCACGATAGTGATAATCTACATCTACATCTATACTCTGCAAACCACTGTATAGTGCATTGCAGAGGGTATGTCCAACTGTATCAGTTATTAGGGTCTTCCCCTTTCCATTCACATATGGAGTGTGGGAGGATGATTGTTTAAATGCTTCCGTGATTGCTATAATGAATCTAATCTTGTCCTTACGATTCCTACGGGAGAGATATGTATGGTGTTTTAGTATATCCCTAGAGACATCATTGAAAGAATATTTTTGAAACTCTGCCAGTAGGCTTTCTCTGGATAGATTAACTCTGTCTTCAAGAGTCCGCCAGTTTAGTTTCGTCAGCATCTCAGTGACTCTCTCCCACGGATCAAACAAACTTGGGATCATTCGTGCTGCTCTTCTTTGTATACGTTCAATATCCCCTGTTAGTTTTATTTGGTACGGGTTCCACAAACTTGAGCATTGCTCTAGGACGTGTCGCACTAGTGATCTGTAAGCAGTCTCCTTTCTAAACTGATTGCATTTCCTTGGTGCTCTACCAATAAACCGAGTCTACCCCCTGCTTGAGCCACGACTGAGTCTATGTGCTCATTCCATTTCATATCCCTACAAAGTATTACACCCAAGTATTTATATGAGTTTATCGATTCCAGCCGTGACTCATTGATATTATAGCTATAGGATACTATGTTTTTTTCGTTTTGTTAAGTGCTCAGTGTCACAATTCTGCTGATTTAAACTTAGTTGTCAATCTTTGCACCACTTTGAAAACTTATCAAAATCTGACTGAACATTTGTACAGCTTCCTTCATTACTTCATTATAAATAACTGCATCATCTGAAAAAAAGTCTGAGGCTACTGTTAATACTGTCCACAGTGTCATTAATATAAAACGTGAACAGGAAGGGTCCTAAAACACTTCCCTGGGGCACATGTGAAGTTACTCCTTCCTTTGTTGATAACTTTCCATCCAAGGTAATTTTCTGCGTTCTTCCTACCAAAAATCCTCAATCGTCACAAATTTTGCTTTACAGAATAAGTAGCGAAGCTATTGTAAGTACAGTATATGTTCCTTCACTCTTCTTGTATGGCAGATTCGTGGTACGTTAAGAGCAATGCAATTCCTGATGTAGAACGTCTTTTTCCGAGCCTCATGTGTTGGTAATTTTTTTCTGTTAAACTTTCGCTCTGTAAACGAACTTGGTACGAACTCTCAGCTAATCTTTGCCGCTTCTCTACAGTTCCCGTTAATCTTGTTCCGCAGAGGAAACAAGCTAAGGAACGAAATTCAAGATTGCGTCGGACAAAAGTTTATTACGTGACCTGCTTTATGTGGTTGTTCTACGTTAAGTCAGTCTGGACTCTAATCCCTAAGACGTAGTTGATGTGAGCGAATCCTGCGGTATAGTCGAACGATGCGGCATGTCTCGTCTGTTAAAGTACGTAAAATTAAATTTGCTTATTTTTAGGATCAGTTGCTAAAATTTGGACAACTCAGTGATAATCTGAAAATACCCACAAGAATACACAGGAACCAATGAAATTTTCTTAGCAATGAAAAAATTATTGCCAGAATAGTTATATTTTTACTGACACGTGGTACTACAGCTGAGTAAAAGAAAAAAAAATCATGAAATATAGAACATTTAACGTCAGTGTTCTAAATTACAATCTCAGTGGAAGGTCTGATGGACCAATATTCGCAGCCACTCACAATATGAAGAGTGACAGCCAGTGAATCTGTTCAAACAACGACGGACGGCAGCTCTGGGCCGCCACATCGCCACCTCCTGTAAAAAAACTTTGGATGTTGTAGAATTTTTTTACTATTAAACAAAAGTTCATCGTCTTTCCTGTTCTTTCCTATGCATTTACGTCAAAACCACGTGGAGCTACAAGTAATATTTTTCGAATAATCGATTTTTACCTTTTGCTGTTACTTTTGTACTATGTGGTCCATTCTTTCTCTTCAAATGGATCAAAATAGAACTGGATGCAAAAGTTTCTGGTCACCTTGTGTCTAGGATTAGGTACCAGTAGTTTCTCCAAGCAAGATTTTCTGTAGGTCTTAACATATTTGATTAAAATTTTCTTCGTTTTCTTCTTCCTAAATAAAACTAGAACTGTTTGCGAACGATGTTACTGCACTTTTGACATAGTTTGTGTAAGCTCTTATGAACGTTGTGAATAAGTTTGCAAAATACTAACACGAATTCTTTACAGAAGAATGGAAAATGCTGGTAGATCCGAAATCGAGGAAGATCAGTTTGGATTCCCGAGAAACGTAGAAACACGCGAGGCAATACTGACCCTACGACTTCTCATAGAGGAGAGGTTAAGGAAAGGCAAACCTACATTTATAGCATTTATAGACGTAGAGAAAGCTTTTGGCATTGTTGACTGGGATATTCTCTTTGAAATTCTAAAAGTGGCAAGGATAAAATATACGGATCGAAAGGCTATTTACAATTTGTACAGAAATCAGACGGCAGTTATAGGAGTCAAGGGGCATGAAAGTGGAGCAGTGGTTGAGGAGTGAGTGAGACAGGGTTGTAGCCTACCCCGATGCTATTCAGTCTGTGTATTGAGCAAGCAGTAAAGGAAACAAAACGAAAATTTGGAGTAGGAATTTAAGTCCAGAGGAAAGAACTACAAACGTTGAAGTTTGTCGATGACATTGTAATTCTGTCAGAGACAGCAAAGGACTTGGAAGAGCGGTTGAACGGAATAGACAGTGTCTTGAAAGGAGGATAAAAATGGTTCAAATGGCTCTGAGCACTATGGGACATAACATCATAGGTCATCAGTCCCCTAGAACTTAGAACTACTTAAACCTAACTAACCTAAGGACATCACACACACCCATGCCCCCGGCAGGATTCGAACCTGCGACCGTAGCAGTCCCGCGGTTCCGGACTGTAGCGCCTAGAACCGCAAGACCACCGCGGCCGGCGAAAGGAGGATATAAGATGAACATCAACAAGAGTAAAATGTGGATACTGATATGTAGGCCAATTAAATCAGATGATGCTGAGGGAATTAGATTAGGAAATGAGACACTTAAAGTAGTAAAGGAGTTTTGCTATTTGGGGAGCAAAATAACTGATGATGGTCGAAGTAGAGAAGGTATAAAATGTAGACTGGCAATGGCAAGGAAAGCGTTTCTGAAGAAGAAAAATTTGTTAACATCGAGTATTGATTTAAGTGTCAGGAAGTCATTTCTGAAAGTATTTGTATGGAGTGTAGCCATGTATGGAAGTGAAACATGGACGATAAATAGTTTGGACAAGAAGAGGATAGAAGCTTTTGAAATGTGGTGCTGCAGAAGATTGCTGAAGATTAGATGGGTAGACCACATAACTAATGAGGAGGTATTGAATAGAATTGGGGAGAAGAGGAGTTTGTGGCACAACTTGACTAGGAGAAGGGACTTGTTGGTAGGACATGTTCTGAGGCATCAAGGGATCACCAATTAAGTACTGGAGGGAAGCATGGCGGGTAAAAGTCGTATAGGGAGACCAAGAGATGAATACAGTAAGTAGATTCGGAAGGATGTATGTCGCAGTAGTTACTCGGAGATGAAGAGGCTTGCACAGAGTAGAGTAGCATGGAGAGTTGCATTAAACCAGTCTTTTGACTGAAGACCACAACAACAACAATGGAAATTTTGTATCACTGACCTGAGGAAAGCCTAATGTTACATTCGTTTCCCGTCATCACTTCCCAACCATATCGAAACGCTGCTTACAAGAAATCGTCATCTCGATCACAAACCTCTGCGACAGTGATGATTAGTAACTCATTTGGGTAATTTACAACTGAACATTAAAGGCTCGGAGCGCCGTACCTGATTTAAAATCATTTGATTTTCATGCAACCGTTTTTATATACGGTTCATTCTATTTCGCTTTTTTTTTGCGGATGTCAGTCTTCATGACCCATTTAATGGTTTCGAAGAGGAGTATCCTTTGTACCGAAATCACAATACATCATCTCCCTTCTCATTTCATACTCACCCACAACAACACAAACAGAAAATTATGGTTCAAAATTGCTCCTCATAGTCGAAAGTCCGATACGGTGACTATCTGCTGGCGGGGGGGGGGGGGGGGGGGGGAAGTCAGTGATTTTCCCTGTGGTGAGAACGTCTGTGTCGATGTCTACAAAGTCTCGTGAAACCAGATAAGAAGTTATTAAAGTGATGATTGGCGACGTCGACACGCAGGTGAGTCGAAAGTTTTATATCAGACTGCGGGTCATGTGGCACTTACTTGTGTTTGGCATTCAGTTAAATATTTGTCTCATTATCAACAGATACAAGGGAGAAGCCATTAATCCAGCCTCCCCAACTTCTCGCTAAGAAAGCAGCATGGTGCATGAAATTCTCCCGTTTCCACTAAGTTCATCATTAAGCACGCCGCGTCTCGTTTTTACTTCCCGTCCTTAATATTGAGCATCTGCACCGCTACTCGTGGCTATATTCTGTTCTGTCAGGATCTGAAAACAGTCTCTATAAAATGGTAGCTTTGTCTCTCAGCCAGAAAAGTGGAGCACTCTGAATGATCTTAACGATATTGTGCTGTATCAATGAACTCAGAGAATATCATCAAGTCATGCGATGCTACATTTAAAAACCTGAAGCCCTGTGCAAGATAGATCTCTGTCCAATTGTCCATCGAGTTATAGGATTGCTTAGGAATCCCTATGATGTTTTAAGCGAGTGGAAGAGCGGTTTCTCCAGATTTTTTTTTTTTTTGCATCCTAATCAATTGATCTAGTACTCCGTACGTGATGTCCTTCGATGTTATGTGTAGCTAAAAATTAACTCTTTAAAAATTATGCATGGTAGTACTCTTTTCTGTATCGAAGAACTTTGCATCCAAGTCATGTCCAAAGTATAACCTATTCTCATCACTGTCTTCAAAAATGGCTCTGAGCACTATGGGACTTAACAGCTGTGGTCATCAGTCCCCTAGAACTTAGAACTACTTAAACCTAACTAACCTACGGACATCACACACATCCATGCCCGAGGCAGGATTCGAACCTGCGACCGTAGCAGTCGCACGGTTCCGGACTGCGCGCCTAGAACCGCGAGACCACCGCGGCCGGCTCACTGTCTTCGTTGTGTGAATGTATACCATTACCTCCCCAAACCTGTTGAGGGGCTCTACAGCAGAATTCCTGAATTCAACTGTGGGCGATCATTTACCTGTCCTTCAGATCTCCTACCGTGCACCTAACCATACCCAACACCCAACCAGTTATCTACCCCGACAAATCCAGGCGTACTCTTATGGAGACTGGGGTGCCTACAGTGCCCAAATCCTTACCCTAATCAAAAACCGGAATAACGTTCTTCAAAATCCTGCCGATATCTAGACTGTGCTGTTTTTGGGCCTCGTGTCGGATAGTGAGGAGGTGAACATTTCTGTTTAGTATTCTGTCTAGGATTAGTCTTAAGTACTTTACTGAGTTAGTGAGGAGTGCGTTGGTTCAACATGGAGGAAAGGAGATTGGAATTATAAAATGGTGAGACTACTCTGAGGGTTTACTTAGAATTTCCATTTATTATACCACTCCAGTTGAAGATTAAAATAATATTAGAGGAAGGAACGGGGGATTGTGCTGGGCAGCGAGAAAAGCGGTGTCATCAGCACCGAATGGACCAGAATACCCTTGAGGCACGTCAGCAGGAAGGTAAGGGATGTGAGAGTAGATGTAGTTGATTGTGACTTACGTAGCGCAGTGATGGAACAAATACGCCATTAGGAGGACTTAGTTAACGGGGGCTTTGCATCAACAAATCGTTATCCCAACGGATAACATCCTCATTCATTTTATCCTAGCTCCTGTATCAAGGAGTCCATCTCCGTTCGAGCAGCACCTGTCATGTAGATATTTTATTTGTTCAGTATATTATGAGTTTCTGTGTGATACCGAGTTACTAATAGAGCTCTGTCTGTGTGCTTTTATAAGTTAACATTTAATCCCTTGGGCAGTTGTGTTTTATGAAGCCTATAATCGCATATGTTGATTGGGTAATATGTATTAAACTGTCTTTAGTACAGATGATATGTTCGGATGCCTGCTGAGTTGGAGTTCAACTGTTCACAGCTCCAGGGAATGCTGGATTCAGTCACTCAGTTTGAAGCTGTTGCCAGTGTGGGAGGTTGGACATGGAGATCCAGGGGAAGTCCAGCACGTCTCACGTATCTCACGATCATTCTGCTGCTGTGATTGGCTGGGTTACTTTTCCGAACTGATGTTGAGCCTCACCTGTGGTCGAGTAGGAGGTCATTGAAAGATGTGGCAGGCAACGAAAGGCTTTCTGGATAACCGATCAATAGTACTACCCCAGTTTGTCTAGTTTCAGGCACTATCTGTGGCTGATACTGAACCTGAACCAGCTGCAGTTGTTTGCCTGTTTCAGAGGAAGCCTCTCGGTTTGCATGGTCCGGGCGTTTACAGAGTGCGAGATTACTGGTGTTGAGAGATCCAGTCTTAAGCACGAGATTAAGTCCTTTGGGGATAGGGCTACGGAGGAGTGGAAGATACCCACTGTGTACTCTGCATGCATAGCAGAGTGACGCCACCTTGCAGATGCCATGAAGAGTATAAAGTGAAGCCAACTGCAGGTGGTGGCTCATGTTGCTAACAGTGGTGTGTGCTGCTTTGGATCGGAAGGTATTCTTTCTGGTTTTTGACGTCTATCTGAGGTGATAAGGACAGCCAGTTTTGCTTGTAAGATGATGGCGGAGCTCATGATCTGCAAGATCGTTTGAAGAATTGAATGAGGACCTTCGGTACAGAGCCAAAAGAGGGTCTGAATCAGAGACTCAGACGGTTCTCCGATCTTGCAAGCCGAAGAATTCTTGACTTGCGAAGTGAGGAGGTAAGATGTCGGGATAAGCTTTGCAGATCAGGGGTCCACTACACACTGGAGGCAGGGACACGGGTAGTGGAGGAGTGTGGAGTGGATGGTTAAAGGGTCTCTGGAGTGTTGAAAGCGGGGTACAGTTTCAAAGGGAGCAGGTGAAAAACAGGACTAGGGTTGACGTAGAAAACATTAGTAGACTATATTTATCGAGGAGGACTAATCTTTCTTTAAGTAACTACCTTTCTTATGACCAAGAGCAAAAACTGCAAAACGATATCTGAAACCTACGTCTGTAGCACATTAATTCATTTTCGTCTCTATTTTCACAAATGACGAATGCCGCATTGTAATAATTACTCCAATTCTCACTTACGAACCATATGCTAATATTAATAATTGCATCAGAAACGAAGCAAGATTATGTGCAACGTTACACAGAGGACGAGATGTTGTCAGACAGAATGCAAGATCGGAATGGGGATGTATAGGAAAGGAATTCCGTTCAGAAATGGCTCTGAGCACTATGGGACCTAACGCCTGAGGTCATCAGTCCCCTAGAACTTAGAACTACTTAAACCTAAGGACATCACACACATCGTGGTGATCGTTCTGCCCTATGTAGGTCGGTGTCAACAAAATATTTTCGCATTCGGAGGAGAAAGTTGGTGATTGGAATTTCGTGAGAAGATTCCGTCGCAACGAAAAACGCCTTTCTTTTAGTGATGTCCAGCCATATCCTGTATCATTTCTGTGACACTCTCTCCCATATTTAGCGATAGTACAAAACGTGCTGTCCTTCTTTGAACTTTTTCGATGTATTCCGTCAGTCCTATCTGGGAAGGATCCCACACCGCGCAGCAGTATTCTAAAAGAGGACGGACAAACGTAGTTTAGGCAGTCTCCTTAGTAGGTCTGTTACATTTTCTAAGTGTCCTGCCAATAAAACGCAGTCTTTGGTTAGCCTTCCCCACTACATTTTCTATGTGTTCCTTCGAATTTAAGTTGTTCGTAATTGTAATACCTATGCATTTGGTTGAATTTACGGCTTTTAGATTAGACTGATTTATCGTGTAACCGAAATTTAACGAGTTCATTAGTATACATATCAATTTTGAATGCATTCTTTTATGCTTACTTATGGTGTGATCTGGAACCGTGTTGTTGTAGGTAGAAAGATAGGTAGATAAACAGAGAGAGAAGGGGACGACGACGTTCTTTTCGTGAAACACTATTCAGAAATAAGTTTGTAGGCTTCCACGGCCAGTGTCACTTTGATTAAAATAATTTTGGGTATTAGCCTGCGTCATTATAAAACACCGCAGCAACTAAATTGCCGTCGTTTCGACTGACTTGCTGTGTTCGTCTTCAGGGCCGTTAACCGTCCTGATAGGGACTGCTGCAAAGTGGTCGAAACGTCGTCAGTTTAATTGCTCTAGTGTTTTATTGTGACGGGGCCTAATATCAAAACTTAGATTACAAAACCCACTACTGAGAAAATTTAGAGAACCGAGATTTGCAGCCGATTGCAGAACGATTTTACTAACGCCAGCGTACATTTCGCCTAAGGACCGCGAAGACTAGATAATAGAAATTAGGGTTCGTACGGAGACATATAGACAGTCGTTTTCCCTTAGCTCCATTTGTCAGCGGAACACAGGAGAAGAAATGACTAGTAGTGAAACAAAGTACCCCCCCCCCCTCTTCCCCGCCATGCACCATACAGTAGCTTGCGGAGTATGTATGTTAATATAAAGATGTAGTTGTAAGTGGGAGGGGAGAAAGAGAGAAAAATCAAAACCAAACAGCTGAAATAATTATTGAAACGCCTACCGACGGTTCAGGGAAGATAAATTTAGAAAGAGCAAAACAGGAAAGAAGCCGACAGTAAAGTACTATTATTGGTGTTTGACGCAGTCGTAAACGTTAGAGGTACTTTCACATCACATAACGCGAATGAGAAACACCAGGATAGCAAAGAAAAAGAACTAAAGTTATGTGGCATAAGAACCGTTGGTTGACAATGAAGACAGTAGGGACGTGGTAACAGATGAAAGTAAATAAAGGGACTGAAAATGAATAACAACAGAAAAAAATAAAGGGCATTTGAATACCACACTGTTCGAATTAAGAGTAGAGAAACGAAGTAATTGACGGTTTCTTCACGTTAGAAGACGATTTGTGTTTGAGGCTTGACATTTGCAGCCGTCATCGCAGAAGTGGCCGTCTCGCTTTTCTCGTTGGCCGGCTTTGCAAATAAACGCAACGACCAACGCTCTGCAGACGCAGTCGTAGACGTCCGACGGCTGTAAGTGACTGAAGTTCGTGTAAATCGAGAAACAAATGTCGGTGAAACCTGGAGCGGCGAACGACAAGAACAACGTGTGGCGCCGTCCTATGTGGGGTAGCGCTGACGCAATGCAGGTGCCCATTCTGTTTGTCCCTCGGAGGCCAACGGGTTCCCTTCTCATTCCATGGTAAACCCTGAGGAACTTTTTTACGGATTTGTAGTTTGTTTCTGAAGATAGTAGTACAATAACATTAAACAACACTTACGGATTCAAAAGCATACAGTCAACGCAATAGTAGCAATTCCAGATGTTAAATTTCTGTAACAGCGCGGAACTTCAGGCGAAATGTTTTTTTTTCTTTTTTTTTCTTTTTCGATGGCAGTTCCCTTCAGGTTAACAGTCTGACAACGTCAGGAGAATAAGTTTGAGCCTGAACCTTGATGGGCAGTCCTGCGCACGGTTTTAATCGCCTCCGTAATCGAGGTCGTTAATGACTGTAAGATGGCAGCTGCATACCAGATGACCGTTTCGAGTCCTCGTGGGGAAAGAAAATTTTATTGAGGACAATGCAGTTCCAGTTGTAACAGCAGTTTATTTTACAAGGCTGATTTCAGTCATTATTAACTGGCAACAGGTGAGAGCAGAGCGAGTGGCCGCGCCGTTTGAGGCGCCATGTCACGGATTGCGCGGCCCCTCCCGCCGGAGGTTGGAGTCATCCCTCGGGCATGGGTGTGTGTATGTTGTTTTTAGCATAGATTAGTTTAAGTCGTGTGTAAGTCTAGAGACCGATGACCTCATCAGTTTGGTCCCTTAGGAATTCACACACATTTGAACATTTTGAACATGAGAACAGAAGGACCTGTCGTAGACCTGATCACCACAAAATTGCTGACTTCAGTTGTTGTAACTTCATAACGAAGGTTACCAGTGTCTAAAGAAGTTATATACGAATAATTTTAAAGATGTGCCTAATTGGAGCTTCTAGTGGACTGTGGCTGGAGATACATCCATCGAACAGGGACATAGGCCTCGGTCTCACTATTGAAGTTATTCGAAAGGTGTAGCTCATGGACGTCTGCTTTCTCTCTCATCATTATAACTATCGTCATAATGTAAATTATCGCGACTGGCGCTCATGACGAACACCGATAGTACATAACTGTAAAGTGATACATCGAACACGCTAGCCCCAAAATGGCATCCACTCGAAAAGTTGGCATAAGCGTATCAGACCCACTGGAAGTAAAGTGAAGATACAATTATTAATCTTGCACCATCGCTCTCTCTGCTGAAGATTAAGATTTCTGGTTGCAGAGGTTTTGGTTAGACACAATTTTGATTATTTTGAGTTAAGCACGCATGCTTAAGTCGTAAGAGACTAACAATACAAAAAAAAAAATTCTTCCAATGTAATGTTTTCCCGTAGTACAGGGTGTCCCAGAAGGATTGGTCAATGTTCAAGGATATGACAGGCGCGACCATTGAAAGCAAAAAGTCTAGTAAACATGGTTTCTAACACGCATAACTCTAGCACTAAGAGCAGTTTTTCATCTTCTATATTGCGACAAAAACCTCTTTTACTGTAAGCTCTTGGCTTTCCATGTTTAAGAGGTGGTAGTACTGACCATAAGAAGAAAAAAAGTCCACTAAACAAGAACTCTTAAGTCCATATCTTAAGAGTTACGAGCTACGAGTGTTTTTTCAGCTTCACTACTGTGAAACACATTCCTTCTGCTGAAAAAAGTGGTCATAGCTCTTAAGGTATGCATTTTAGAGGCCATGTTTATTAGATGATTTTTGTTGTTTTCGTCCATATTAACGCCTCCCGAAATATGGAAAGCAAAGAACTTGCAGTAAAAGAGATTTGTTTCACGGTGTCGAAGAGGAAGGAGTGCTTTTAAAGTATGCATTTCAGAGGCACTGTTTACTAGAATTTTTTGCTTCGAATGATCGTTCCTGTCGTACCCCTGAATATTGATCATTTTTCCTGGGACACCCTGTATATCCATTATTTGCTGTTTCAGTGTTACAGATGGTGCAATACTTGTGATCAATTTCGCATCTGGAAATGAGAAAGGTTCAAGTAATTGTAACCTAATGAGATGCCAATGGGGTCGAAATCTTACAAAGTTAAACTTTGTAAGAGAAACGTCTTTCTTCTTTTCCTCATATTTATTTCTCGTATTTGTTATACTGAATATCCTTCCTGAACTCTAATGAAAACCGTGAGTGATGTGTAAAATAAGGATCCAGGAGAAAGCAGAGTCATTAGACAACTTTCAGTGTTGTTCTTGTTAAAGGATTGCAGAAAATAGTTACTTATTAGGTGAAGCTAACAGTGTAGAGCATACATTTTAATATAATGGAAGATAGTTGAACCTCCTATGCTGAGAATTCATCTTTCGCTTTAGCCTGAACTCGACATTCGATGATGGATCCTAACAGTCGTGTTTAGGTGACGCTGACCTAAAAAGACTGTAAACACGTAAGAGTTTTACGTGCATATCAAACAACCAAACAGTTTAGAAGCGTTGCTGTTGAACGAAATCTGCTCCAAGGAGCAGAATTTAAGCCTCTTGCGAAAGTGCGGGCCGCGCGGGGTAGCCGTGCGGACTTAGGCGCTTTGTCACGGTTCGCGCGGCTTCCCCCGGCGGAGGTTCGAGTCCTCCCTCGGGCATGGGTGTGTGTATTGTCCTTAGCGTAAGTTAGTTTAAGTTAGATTAGATAGTGTGTGTAAGCTTAGAGCCCGATGACTTCAGCAGTTTGGTCCCATAAGATCTTACCACAAATTTTCATTTTCGGAAGTGCGGCTTTTAGCGTCCGGTGAACTAGTATAGCCTCGACGTATCTCCTCCGCGGGCGAACTCCACGTTGCCTGAAGTACAGTACGTTGCTGCTCACTTCCGAGGCACCAGCCAAATGACTAACTGCGTGTAGACGTCCGTATGGTACTATGACTGGGTTTAATCTTCCTCCTGTTACGTTCTGATAAGTTGAAGCTGAATTTTTTTCCATTCTTCCCCAGTCATGGAAAATATTTTATGCCTGATTTTCTGAGAGTCGATTAGTGTGTCACTGACTCACTAGTTCATCCCATGGATGTTCGCTGGGGCTGTAGTTTGTGCTTTGAACATGTCGGACAAGCTTATCCAGGTAATTTTCTTCGAGACACGACGCAGTTACCTTTGCTTTGTGGGCTAAGGCATTGCGATGCTGACACATAATTTTAAAAAATCAGATTCCAAACCGTTTCCTCACTGTGAGAAGCTCGCCACTGCCTGCAGCGTTTTCATGAACGTCTACGTACATATTTTATTTGACCAAAAATAATGGTTCCAACTCGAACCACAAGAAAGAATTCTAAACTCACGTACTCTCCAACGAGCATCACAGTCGTCACAGAACACTCAGGTAAATGTTGTTCATTAGGCATCCACTAGATCCACACACGCCCATCTAAGAGCCATATTATGTTCAGTGACTCGTAATTCTACAAACCCTTCCCCCGTGCCGCAAAAACGAATGACAGCGTGATGAATCAGGTAGTCATATAATCGTTCTTGTAATTAGCGGTATCTTAATAGCAGCGTGATTATGAAAACAGAGTCCTCGACGGATCGTTACGGTGTTGTCCCTATGCTTAAGCCAAACAGGAAGACGTCTGCATTAGCGGGGAAAGATACATGGCGACTTATAGTTCTGTGTCCCTGTAAGTTGATTTCTTAGGCCTAATACAGCGATTTATACTTTTAGCATTCGCAAATATTACCTATAACAGGTAGGGGCAGATGTGGACTCTAACCACAATCTATTGGTTATGAACTGTAGATTAAAACTGAAGAAACTACAAAAAGGTGGTGATTTAAGGAGATGGGACCTGAATAAACTGCCTACACCAGAGGTTGTACAGAGTTTCAGGGAGAGCATAAAGGAATAATTGACAAGAATGGGGGAAAGAAATACAGTAGAAGAAAAATGGGTAGCTTTGAAGGATGAAATAGTGAAGGCAGCAGAGGATCAAGTAGGTAAAAAGACGAGGGCTAGTAGAAATCCTTGGGTAACAGAAGAAATATTGAATTTAATTGATGAAAGGAGAAAATATAAAAATGCAGTAAATGAAACAGGCAAAAAGGAATACAAACGACTCAAAACTGAGATCGATAGGAAGTGCAAAATGGCTAAGCAGGGATGGCTAGAGGACAAATGAAGGGGTGTAGAGGCTTATCTCACTAGGGGTAAGACAAATACTGCCTACAGGAAAATTAAAGAGACCTTTGGAGAAAAGAGAACCACTTGTATGAATATCAAGAGCTTAGATGGGAACCCAGTTCCAAGCAAAGAAGGGAAAGCAGAAAGGTGGAAGGAGTATATAGAGGGTCTATACAAGGGCGATGTACTTGAGGACAATATTATGGAAATGGAAGAAGATGTAGATGAAGATGAAATGGGAGATATGGTACTGCGTGAAGAGTTTGATTGAAAGACCTAAGTCGAAACAAGGCTCCGGGAGTAGACAACATTCCATTAGAACTACTGACAGCCTTGGGAGAGCCAGTCCTGACAAAACTCTACCATCTGGTGAGCAAATGTATGAGACAGGCGAAATACCCTCAGACTTCAAGAAGAATATAATAATTCCAATCCCAAAGAAAGCAGGTGTTGACAGATGTGAAAATTACCGAACTATCAGTTTAATAAGTCACGGCTGCAAAATACTAACGCGAATTCTTTACAGACGAATGGAAAAACTAGTAGAAGCTGACCTCGGGGAAGATCAGTTTAAATTCCGTAGAAATATTGGAACACGTGAGGCAATACTGACCCTACGACTTATCTTAGAAGGTAGATTAAGGGAATCCAAACCTACGTTTCCAGCATTTGTAGACTTAGAGAAAGCTTTTGACAATGTTGACTGGAACACTCTCTTTCAAATCCTGAAGGTGGCAGGGGTAAAATACAGGGAGCGAAAAGCTATTTACAATTTGTACAGAAACCAGATGGCAGTTATAAGAGTCGAGGTACATGAAAGGGAAGCAGTGGTTGGGAAGGGAGCGAGACAGGGTTGCAGCCTCTCCCCGATGTTATTCAATCTCTATATTGAGCAAGCAGTGAAGGAAACAAAAGAAAAATTTAGAGTAGGTATTAAAATCCATGGAGAAGAAATAAAAACATTGAGGTTCACCGATGACATTGTAATTCTGTCAGAAACAGCAAAGGACTTGGAAGAGCAGTTGAACGGAATGGATAGTGTCTTCAAAGGAGGATATAAGATGAACATTAACAAAAGCAAAACGAGGATAATGGAATGTAGTCAAATTAAGTCGGGTGATGCTGAGGGAATTAGATTAGGAAATGAGACACTTAAAGTAGTAAAGGAGTTTAGCTATTTGGGGAGCAAAATAACTGATGATGGTCGAAGTAGAGAGGATATAAAATGCAGACTGGCAATGGCAAGGAAAGCATTTCTGAAGAAGAGAAATTTGTTAACATCGAGTATTGATTTAAGTGTCAGGAAGTCGTTTCTGAAAGTATTTGTATGGAGTGTAGCCATGTATGGAAGTGAAACATGGACGATAAATAGTTTAGACAAGAAGAGAATAGAAGCTTTCGAAATGTGGTGCTACAGAAGAATGCTGAAGATTAGATGGGTAGATGACATAACTAATGAGGAAGTGTTGAATAGGATTGGGGAGAACAGAAGTTTGTGGCACAACTTGACTAGAAGAAGGGATCGGTTGGTAGGACATGTTCTGAGGCATCAAGGGATCACTAATTTAGCATTGGAGGGTAGCGTGGAGGGTAAAAATCGTATAGGGAGACCAAGAGATGAATACAATAAGCAGATTCAGAAGGATGAAGGTTGCAGTAGGTACTGGGAGATGAAGAAGCTTGCACAGGATAGAGTAGCATGGAGAGCTGAATCAAACCAGTCTCAGGACTGAAGTCCACAACAACAACAACCTATAACAGCCAGCCTGGGCACAGCCGTGAAATACTTAAGATAGAACGCTCAAGTTCAGGACCTCGCAGAATTAGGGTATGGTCTATAGTGATCGAAACAAATATATATAGTATACAGGGCGAACATTAATAAAACCGAGAAACTGCAGGGACGGATTCTTAACTGGAAGTGGAGGAAAAAAGGTCCCGTTAACATGTGTCCGGAAATGCATCGTTGCCACCGTAAATGGCGCTGACGAATGAAAGCTCCTCCGATCACGTGCCGTGTGTTCCTTGTGTGTTACAGGCTATGTGATTGATGCACCGCACAGTAAGCAGCAGAATGGTCCGGTATTCATGTCGGGGACAAGCCAAACTCGTGTTTCTGTACGGCCAAGAGGACGGAAACGGTCGACAGACAGCACGGCTGTACCAAAACAAGTACCGTTACAGACACCAACTACATCACACAACATTTCGAGTCCTTTTTGGACCTTTGTGTGATATGGGTCCTCTCAGACATACTAACGTGCTGGGAAGTGGCGAACTGTGCGTGCGTCAGATTTGGAGGATCAGGCTCTACAGGATACTGAGACGGAACCCTAGTACAAGCTCTAGGCAAGTGGCCAGCCAACGTGGTGTAACCCAAGTGCGAATACGTGTATCCTGAAAGACAACTGCTTCTATCCCTGTCACCTGCAACGAGTGCACGAATTATCAGCAGCAGATTTCCTACTACAGGAAGGATTTTGTCGATAGCTTTTGCAACAGACCATCACAATTTTGGGATTTCTATCATTAGTCCTCTTTACCGACGAGTCATTCTGTTGCTTACAGTACGCTTCGTCAGTCACACAGCCTGCAACACACAAGGAACACATGGAACGAGGTGAGAGGATCTTTCATTCGTCAGCACTGTCTACCGTGACAACGACGTATTTCCTGATTCAAGTTGACAGTACTTCTTTTTCCTCCATTTTCAGTCAAGAATCCGCCCCTGCAGTTTGTCGGTTTTATTAATGTTCACCCAGTATATGTAAGCAGCAATAAAATCATGGTGTCTGTAGCAATCATGAATTCGAAGTCGGATGTTCTTATCCGTTAGCAGTGGTGTTCGTTAATAATTTAGGGGTCGATGCCTTTCCTCGGTGTAGTACGCCAAGTGTGTGGATGTGATGAGTGAATCTGTAGAGCTGTATTGTTTTATGCTGTTTTGGATGACTGTGGAAATAATGGTACTGCGAGAGAGTGAAACCTAGGACAGGTGTACACTCGTCCAATAGGTCTGTGTGTATTCTGAAGCCTCAAAGGCTATCTCTGTTTGTAACTGAGGCATTCGGCTGGTTGGCTTCTCAACGACTTTGTTGTTCGGAAGTAGCAGGGGCTTCTCTCCCTCCCTAGAAGATTCACCAATAAACAGGATTGGTTCAGTGCAACCTCAAGTTAAATAATTATGCCTCTCAAATGATATCATCCTCTTACTTCGAGAAATACTACCCACTGGGTAGGCACGCACAGCTTCGATCCAATATTTGATTCTGAAACACTTTGTTACGTCCATCAGTAAATCTGGTATGTTTTCTTTATACCCACCAATAGCCCCTGCTAATGTATAAACTTTTGAATTTCTTATTCCATGTACAGGGGTTGGATAACTAATATTAACCTCATTCAGGAGCCTGATTTTTAATTTAAAATATAACGTCCTGACGTTACTACCCCACCACGTTTTCTAGTATTGTAGGATGCTTGAGAGCCGCCTGCACATTTATGACGATTGTGTTCATCTACAATTAATTAGAGACAGACTTCCAAGAACGGCACTTGCTCGATTTACGCTATTTTTTACATGCATGAAAACAGTCGCAATTTTGCTACAGGTGTCGAGACCTTCCATATTTACCGTTATAGCAGCAAAAAGAGTCCCAAAATAAATTTAGCCTGCTGGATAGTGTAATGGGAGAAAACTTAAGATTACTGACAGGGACAGAAGGGCACTAAAGAGGAGAGTACGTTTTACAAGAAGATAACTAACATGAAAGTGGCTCCTGAGCCTTATTGCTTCCAGATGAAATAGTATCTACGAAAAAATTCATGACACAGGTCATTCCGAACATCTACAAACCTTGTGGACACAAAGGAGAGGTTTCAGAAGGCAAATCATCATAAACATGTTATTGTTGCTGTTGTACTCAGTCTGAAGATTGCTTTGATGCAGCTCCCCACTCTACTCTGTCGTGTACAAGCCTTTTCATTTGTGCATAACTACTGAACCTACTTCCATTTGAATATACATACTGTAGTCAGGTCTCTCCTCCCTCTGAAATGTTTACCCCCACCCCTCAGTCCACGACCACAAATTGAAGATTCCTTCATACCTCAGGTTGAGTCCTATCAACCGATCCCTTTTTTTAGCAAAGTTGTGCCATAAACATCCGTTTTCAGTAGCGACTCATTAATTATTTGATGTACCCATTCTTCTGTAGCGCCACATTTTAAAAGCTTCTGTTCTCTTCTTCTCTGAACTAGTAAGGGAAAAAATCTAAATTTAATGTTAACAACGTTATATTTTCTCAGAAACACTTTTAGCTTCTTGCTGTTATTAGTGTGCATGTATATCCTCACTGTTTCGAACACCGACAGTTATTTTGTCGCCCTAATAACAAATTACATCGATTACTTTTAGTGTCTCATTTCCTAATCTAATTTCAACTGCATCATTTGATCTAACTCGACTATACTCCCCAACTACACTACCCTCATTTCATTTATATTGGCGTTTATATTATAACCTCTTTTCAAAACGTTATCCATTTTATGTCATCGGCAAACCTCAAAGTTTTTATTTCTTATCCCTGAACATTAATTCCCCTTCCACATTTCTCACTGTGTTCCTTTACTGCTCTTTCAATGTGTAGCAGGAATAAAATAGAGGATAGGCTAAAACCCTGTGTCAGTCTCTTGTTAACTATTGCTTCCCTTTCTTGATCTTCGCCTCCTGTAACGGCAGTTTCGTTTCTGAACAAGGTGTAGATAATCTTTCGTTCCCTGTATTTTATCCCTGCCAACTTCAGAATTTTAAAGAGTGTATTCCAACTAACATTGTCAAAATCTATCTTTAAATGTACAAATACTATAAATGTAGGTTGGTCTTTCTTCGGTCTACCTTCTATGATAAGTCGTAGTGCCAGTTTTGCCTCACGTTTTCTTAAATTTCTGATATTTGCAAAACTCAGCTTCTACTAATGGTTAAATTCGTGTCAATATTTTACAACTACATTTATTAAACTGATGGTTCGTTAATGTTTATTTATTTGTTGACGATTTATCCTGTCCAGATTAATGCCTTAAGACACACTCTTACATATATGAATGCACCTGCCTTCTTTGGAACAGGAATCCTATCATTCTTCTTGAGAGCCGAGGGTACTTCACCTGTCTCGTATATCTCAAGTAGCAAGTGGAATAGTTTTGTCATGGCTGGCTCTTCCAAGGATCTCAATAATTCGGAGAGAATGTCGTCTACCTCTGCAGGGGCCTTGTTTAGAGTTAGTTCTTTCAGTGCTCTGTCACAGCCTTCTAGCAATATCATATCTCCCTTCTAACGTTCAACTAGTTTCTCTTCTCTTTCTATTATATTAGCTTCAATCTTGTTTCCCTTGTGTATTCCTTTGTCATTTCAGTCTTGCGTTCTTTCCTTAGTACTAACTTCTCATCTGAAACCTTAATATTCATATACAACGGTTGGAGAAAAATATGAAAACACCGAGAGAAATGCATGCTTGAACATACACTACTGGCTATTAAAATTACTAGACCAAGAAGAAATGGAGATGATAAACGGGTATTCATTGGACAAATATACTAGAACTGAGATGTGATTACACTTTCACACAATTTGGGTGCATAGATCCTGAGAAATCAGTACGTAGAACAACCACCTCTGGCCGTAATAACGGCCTTGATACGCCTGGGCATTGAGTCAAACAGAGCTTGGATGGCGTGTATAGGTACAGCTGCCCATGCAGCTTCAACACGATACCACAGTTCATCAAGAGTAGGGACTGGCGTATTGTGACGAGCCAGTTGCTCGGCCACCATTGACCAGACGTTTTCGATTGGTGAGAGATCTGGAGAATGTGCTGGCCAGGGCAGCAGTCGAACATTTTCTGTATCCAGAAAGGCCCGTACAGGACCTGCAACATGCGGTCGTGCATTATCCTGCTGAAAGTAGGGTTTTGCAGGGATGGAATGAAGGGTAGAACCACGGGTCGTAACACATCTGAAATGTAACGTCTACTGTTCAAAATGCAGTCAGTGCGAACAAGAGGTGATCGAGACGTGTAACCAGTGGCACCCAATATCATCACGCTGGGTGATACGCCAGCATGGCGATGACGAATACACGCTTCCAATGTGCGTTCACCACGATATCGCCAAACACGGATGCGACCATCATGATGCTGTAAACAGAACCTGGATTCATCCGAAAAAATGACGTTTTGCCATTCGTGTCGTTGAGTACACCATCGCAGGCGCTCCTGTCTCTGATGCAGCGTCAAGGGTAACCGCAGCCATGGTCTCCGAGCTCATAGTTCATGCTGCTGCAAACGTCGTCGAACTGTTCGTGCAGATGGTTGTTGTCTTGCAAACGTCCCCATCTGTTGACTCAGGGATCGAGACGTGGCTGCACGGTCCGTTACAGCCATGCGGATAAGATGTCTGTCATTTCGACTGCTAGTGATATGAGGCCGTTGGGATCCAGCACGGCGTTCCATATTACTCTCCTGAACCCACCGATTCCATATGCTGCTAACAGTCATTGTATCTCGACCAACGCGAACAGCAATGTCGCGATACGACAAATCGCAATCGCGATAGGCTACAATCCGACCTTTATCGAAGTCGGAAACATGACCGTACGCATTTCTCCTCCTTACACGAGGCATCACGACAACGAGTCACCAGGCAACGCCGGTCAACTGCTGTTTGTGTACGAGATATCGGTTGGAAACTTTCCTCATATCAGCACGTTGTAGGTGTCGCTACCGGCGCCAACCTTGTGTGAATGCTCTGAAAAGCTAATCATTTGCATATCACCGCATCTTCTTCCTGTCGGTCAAATTTCGCGTCTGTAGCACGTCATATTCGTGGTATAGCAATTTTAATGGCCTGTAGTGTAAATGTAGATGCTAGCCCAGCCTGTGACCACGAAGGGCGCCTGTGTGTTGTCCTCAATACGTTGCAAGTACCAGCCGTCAGAACAGGATTCTCTGCAGTGTTGAGTGCATTATGTAGGAGCTAAGTGAATTCGAAGGTAGGCAAGTTGTTCGTGCTCGTACTGTCGGCGCTTCCGTAACCAAGATACCCGAAGTGTTTGGTCTTTCAAGAGGCACCGTACCGAAGCTTTATACCACATACAGGGAAAGTGGGAAAACGTCATTCACTAAGTCACAATTCGGACGAAAGTGTGTGCTGAGTGATCGTGACAGATGGTCATTGAAGAGGACAAAGGGAAGGCAGCTGCAAAGGTCGCCGGAGAACTAAATATCTCACTCACGGACCCTGTCATCACCAAACAACGCGAACGGAGGTCCATAAGAAAGGAATTGTAGGGCGAGCTAGAATTCCAAAATCACACTTCAGAATGCAAATATCGGTAGCAGGCAAACGTGGTGCCGAATCCATTAAACCTGGCCAATGGAGCAACAATAGAAAGTCATTTGGTCGGATGCGTCTTGTTTTACATTGTTTCCAACTTCTGGCCGAGTTTACGTCACAAGAGTGAGACATAGTGATGATTTGGACAGCCATATCGTGGTATTCCTTGGGCAAGATCGCATTACTGACAAGGATTATGTGATCATTTCTGCTGGTCAGGTCCGTCCCATAGTTCAGTGTTTGCTGCACAATGGTGATACTTTGTTCCGTGACATCAGGGCCCTTGTTCACTCAGATCGCATCGTTCAGGGCTGGTATTCTGAGCACGAAAATGAATCGTCTGATCTCCCCTGCCCACGACGGTCACCAGATCTCAATATTATTGAGCCTTTGTGGTCTATTTTGGAGGGAAGGGTGCGTGGTCGCTATCCGCCTTCATCATCGTTACCTGAGCTTGCCGATATTTTGCAAGAAGAATGTTATAAGATGCTCTTGAAAACCATACAGGACCGATATTTATCCATTCCGAGACCATTGGAAGCTGTTTTGAATGCCAACAGTTATTATTAGGCATAATATCTGTAGGAATCAACATGGATTCCGGATACAGTGATCGTGTGAGACTCAACCCGCTTTATGTGTTCATGAGACCCAGAAAATATTAGATACAGGCTCCCAGGTAGATGCTATTTTCCTTGACCTCCGGAAGGCGTTCGATACAGCTCCGCACTGTCGCCTGATAAACAAAGTAAGAGCCTACGGAATATCAGACTAGCTGTGTGGCTGGATTGAAGAGTTTTTAGCAAACAGAACACAGAATGTTGTTCTCAATGGAGAGACGGCTACAGACGTTAAAGTAACTACTGGCGTGCCACAGGGGAGTGTTATGGGACCATTGCTTTTCACAATATATATAAATGACCTAGTAGATAGTGTCAGAAGTTCCATGCGGCTTTTCACGGATGATGCTGTAGTATACAGAGAAGTTGCAGCATTAGAAAATTGTAGCGAAATGCAGGAAGATCTGCAGCGGATAGGCACTTGGTGCAGGGAATGGCAACTGATCTTTAACATAGACAAATGTAATGTATTGCGAATACATAGAAAGAAGGATCCTTTATTGTATGATTATATGATAGCGGAACAAATACTGTTAGCAGTTACTTCTGTGAAATATCTGGGAGTATGCGTTCGGAATGATCATATAAAATTAATTGTTGGTAAGGCGGGTGCCAGGTTGAGATTCATTGGGAGAGTCCTTAGAAAATGTAGTCCATCAACAAAGGAGGTGGCTTACAAAACACTCGTTCGACCTATGCTTGAGTATTGCTCATCAGTGTGGGATCCGTACCAGGTCGGGTTGACAGAGGAGATAGAGAAGATCCAAAGAAGAGCGGCGCGTTTCGTCACAGGGTTATTTGGTAAGCGTGATAGCGTTACGGACATGTTTAACAAACTCAAGTGGCAGACTGCAAGAGAGGCGCTCTGCATCGCGGTGTAGCTTGCTGTTCAGGTTTCTAGAGTGTGCGTTTCTGGATGAGGTATCGAATATATTGCTTCCTCCTACTTATACCTCCCGAGGAGATCACGAATGTAAAATTAGAGATTCGAGCGCGCACGGAGGCTTTACGGCAGTCGTTCTCCCCGCGAACCATACGCGACTGGAACAGGAAAGGGAGGTAATGACAGTAGCACGTAAAGTGCCCTCCGCCACACACCGTTGGGTGGCTTGCGGAGTATAAATGTAGATGTAGATGTAGATGAATAAAGTGTTGCGTTTTTGATGTTTCCGTATTTTTGCCCATCTCTGTAAGTGCTTCTCCTTTCTCCGAAGGTTTGTTTAATTACCCTATAGACGACATCTACTTCTGTCATAGTCATGCATGCTTCTACAGCTTTGCAATCTTCTCTAACCGTTCCTGATTTCCCAGTTTGGAATTTCTGTCTGTCATTTTTATGTTCTGAAGGCCAATGGAAACGGGTAATGTCCTTCTACGATTCTATTTTTACGCTGTTCTGTATCACAGGACCAACTTACTTATGAAAAACACCAAAATAAGTGTTCAGTCCAATCTGTCACTTTCTACGTGCGAAGCATGACGGAGATTGTGAAGCGACAGTCATATCGTCATTATCACTAGATTCACTGATAGTAAAAATAATTTTGAATTGTCCGTGAATATATTTTAGGTGCCACTTTCATTTGATTACGCTGATATTGTTACCAGCACGGGATTACGTCTTTTTTATGATAATGCGTATGCTCAGACGGCAGGAAACGTCCATGATTCGTTCAGTGAGTTTGAAGCTGAAACAAAATTTGTTTTCCCTTCTACAGAATCGTTATTGGCGTACAGCAGTCTTCGTTGGACAAACTGTTAGTGTCTCCTTAATTTCTCGAATATGTTGTAAGAAACTGAAACAGTTTATAGTAAGGAATAATAAAAGTCGCATTGACCATCATTCACAGTTTATATGTATCGATCCCAGGAATGATTCTGACTCTTACTGGTTTCAAAGGTTTCCATATCTCTGTGGTAGCTGGGTGTTCGTATTACTTAATGCAACTCCGGGCAACCACATCACTTCCCAAGATCGATTCTGCAGCAGGGCAAATCTTGGAACACACGCTGTGTCGTAAGAATCGCAGTAGAAAATGTGATTGATGAAACATGGGCTCTGCAGCAAAGTCATAGGCTGAAGGGACAATGTTATGATTTTGTACGCTGTGCGCTTTATTTGCAGACAGATGGGGCTTCCTTGCATGATTAATGGAGTCACGTGTTACACCTCAGTTTCTTAGCAACCAAAAGACCAACTTCGGCACCTGCCCGCCAGTCGCTAGGTGCTGGGTACCCACAATGAAAAATCTATCAGGAAGTGCCGCGCATCGACCTACAGTACAAACGCAGACAGCTGCAAACTTTGAATTATTATTTCATTCGCTTACCCAATCGAGTAATCCTTCACGAAACGTCGGGTTTCGACGTCTCTGGCACATCAGGTTTGTATGTTTTTGTTGCTCTTGCTATTGTAGGGACAGATTATGATTTTTGTGATTTGATGGACATTTCTATTTATATCAGTTCCAATAATTTGTCACTAACAGTGAATATACAGGTTACTTCAAATATGTAGAGTCGAAATAATACAGACAACACAGGGCTGTAAATTGAGTGTTTTGAAGCAAGGAATCAATGGTCGGAAATGAATCTTTTTGGAAGTAAGAGATCTTGAATGAGCAATGTGTATGTGGCACGTGCTTGCAAACTGCTTATGATCTATAATAAACATTTCCCTACCACATCGAAGCTGTGGCGATAACTCCCATAACAATACACGTCGTCTGTAATACGTTCACCACGCTGTTTATCACTGTTTACTGTTCGTGACTGGTTGTCGAAGATGGAGAGTTTCTCGTTGTAGGTACTAGGATACATGCATATAATGTAAGGGGCCTCTGGTGGTGGGGCTTGTAAAGACGGACAAACGTACAAATAAATGATTCGCAGCGGGCGACTAATAGAAACTGTAATAGAAGCTAAATAGGAACTGGTCGCTTGGTACTAGTTGCCTTTCTAGTTGTACAACAGATAATAGGGATACTGTAGAGACTGCTGGAAAAATTTGTGCGCCGTTGTAGTGCATGCACTGCGATTGGCAGTGATAATTTTGTACAGATGCTAGCACTAAGTTTACAATAAAAAAATTAATATTGATTTACGAACGTTAATTCCTTTTCTCAAAGTAATCATTTTAAGATCTGTGTAATCTGTATAATTTTGACCGTAACGCTTTGGTAGACCTTGTAATTGTCAATCGTTGGTATTATTCTTCTCTGTCGGGTTTTACGACTGTCATGTTCTGTTGTTATCACTGGAAATATGTTGAAGCTTTTCTTATTCACTGATTTTTTTGTGCCGATCCGCGCTGTGAAGCACGACATTGTGTTGCGAAGGAGAATAACGTGCTTTGGTCTCTATTGGAAATGTTTATTCAACCCATAAAATCGCAATTATTATACTGTATAAGCAATTTTGATTGTCACAGCAATCACCTTAAGACGACAATGTCACGTCGCAACCACACTCAAGTCCATATCAGAAAGCAGGGTCGTCAGTGAAGTGTAAGAGTTGGCACTGAGCCGCGTTGAGCGGTCGCCTGGTTAGAGGCGCCATGTCACGCATTGCGATGCCACTCCCGCCAGAGGTTCGAGTCCTCCCTCGGGCATGGGTGTGGGTGTTGTTCTTAGCGTAAGTCAGTCTAAGTTAGTTTAAGTAGTGTGTAAGTCTAGGGACCGATGATCTCAGCAGTTTGGTCCCTTAGGAATTCACACACATTTGAACATTTTGAACTTAGCACTGAAAGCACATTTATTATGAACACCATCGTACAGCCAAAACAGAACTGAACTCCTGTGTGGAAAGTGCTGTTATTTATTCAAACATCGGATGTCGCAGAATATACAAACTTTACGAACATAAAATATTTCGAGTACCTTCCAGATGTGCCAGAAGTGGTAAGTACTAAGCAACAAATAATTGCAGGACTCCGCGTTTGACCTAACATATTTCTTAAGGCTAGACAGCAACGCTGACCACTACGCCAAACAGCTTACGTCGGAACTCGTCGCAGTATTGCTGCCATTGCCTTATATAAGCGAATTATTGCATGTCCTACATGTGACGTCACGACTGAAAGTAATTGACTGCGGTGTGACAAGTTTACCTGTGGTTGTTTACTTGTTCATTTCATTTCATTCAACGAGAGACCCGTTTTGGAAGTAATTACAGCCTGCAATGCGATCGCACCCGCTACGGTGCCGTAAGTCGATCGCTCTGTTATTTCCCTCACTGCGCGCGACTACCGACACTTGCGTGTGCGTGGCACGTGGAGCAGGTCAATGCCAGTGGGCAGACACGAGAGATGGCCGACATACCCGTCCGACAGCACGCAAACGTCGGTATCGCGCTTCTGTGGCCTGACAAGTGTCCATAACTTTTTCATACGCTACTGTCTAGTCGAAACTTTTCCCTACATGGGCTTTCCTGGGAAGGTCCATATTTAAGGAATCAGTTAAGTGATGAAGTTAACATTATCAGTCTTTCATTGACAATAAAAGTGGCTGAAGCTGTCACACGTTTAGTGAATCTAGCAGTAGAGTCACCAGTTGCACCGAATAGAGCTAGTGCTTGTCCAGGCTTGGTCTTAGTCAATCACCACAGGTCAGGACAGTTACGAAATATGATGTTTAATCTAGAGGTTCTTGTTCACCTGACCATCACTCTAAAAGTAAGCAGCCACAAATGTAACTCTCAACTTCTCGTTTCATAAATCTCATTATCTTGCCCCATATTTCAGATTTTAAGGAGGTCGTCGTCGTCGAACACTTAGGTGCCACAGGCATACAAGTAATTTTGCCGCTGGGACAGCCCGCACCAACTACGACCCGCGCTGTAACACCAACTAGACTGCTCGAGCATGGAAACCCCGGTAACACAAAATCTGGCGTGGAGTCATAATCACAGGATTCGCTCGCAAGCAATTACAGTCACACCAGCGCAGCGTAGTTAAGACGAAAACGGAGTGGTAGAGCGGAAGGTCGAGGCATTCTACAACGCGACAACTCGGGGTTCAGCTGAGGCGGTCGGCTGCTACACGTAGTGAGTCGTAATCCGTGATGTTTGGGATTTGGCAGCACGCACTTGCATGTATGTTGCTGCTTAAGTTTATTAGGAGCAAGGCAATAAATAATTTTAATAGTGTAAGGTGCTTTTTTATAAAATAATAAAAACGTGGACAGATAAAAGAAGTAAATTTTGTGACCTGGAAGAACAGGGATCATGTGAATGGGACTACGAGTCAATATGTACACTGGCACAACAGTCCCAAACTAATACTCCAGTACTTCCATGTCCGTCGGATATGTCGATAAAAATTTCATGCTTATGTGAGCTTATTTTCAGTACAGAGAGAGGCCATTCCAAGAGATGAAGCACGGTAAGAGTACTTGATGGCTGTTGAATGTGTCTAACATTACTGGAACTTTTCTGGTGGAAATCGCAGCCCAACATGCCCACAGTACAAGCACGGGTAGCTTATCGCCATCTTTCGGACTTTGAGAAAGATCGAACCATTGGCGTGAGGGGCGTGGGAGCATCATAACGACAGTGCGCAATGACTGCAGAACGCATGATGAGGAAATTGACTCAGGGCGACAGTGTGGGAGCAATAGGTGCGTGGGTCGTTTCAGATGGACTACACCAATCTTAGGATTGTTCGAGTGGTGCTAACGAACAGATGGATGACAACATCCAAAATCCGGGCAGATGTTATAGGCATAGCGTCATCACGAGCCGCCGTGAAGGAATTACCGGAAGCTGAGTGTAAACCTCAAGGTTTCATGCATTGTATGCCGCTGACATCATACCACTGACAACAGTGACTATCCTGGTGTAAAGCTAGAGTCAAACTGAACACTGCGTAGTATTCTGTGGTGTCAGTGACGAGACTCGGTTCTGTTTGTGGCGGCCAGATTAACGCCGATGTGTCCGTAGACGATTTGGTGAGAGGTCACAGAAAGCAGCAGTTCTCGAGACCCATACGTCAACAACTCCTATAATTATGGTATAAGAAGCTGTTGGATATGTCAATAGGAATAATTTGGTAATTGTTGACAGGAAGCTGAACGATCAGCAGTGTGTGGAAAGAATGGTAAACCCTGTTGTCATACCCTTCATGATCACGGTACAAAATTGGGTGTTTCAGCAGCATAATGTAATATCCCATACGGCAGTTACCACTACAAACGACTTGAGGAATGTACAGATCCTTGGCTGGCCATCCCGACCCCATGTGTTGTCACCGATATAACATGTTTTGGATGCGATGGGAAGACATATACACTTATACTCGCCTCCATTAAGCAGTCTTCATTAAATGACACAGCATGTGTTTTAGGCGTGTCACTGAATTCCTCAACGTGGCATTTGGAGGCTGTTAGCTTCCGTGCCACAACGAAGACAAGAGTAATTCGTGCTCGTGGGGGTCGCACCTTGTACTGATGTTGATGATAGTCATAAGTTCCGAATGGAATGAACGTTTGATCATTTAATATCCGTTAAGTGATGTACGTCTCCACAACGTTCGCTAGATGACAGGCTGGTGCTTCATAGTATAACACTTTTCGTCTCCATCAGTGTCTTACCATCCCCAAAATACATTCTAATAATAATAATAATAATAGTCAAACTATCTACGGAGATTTCGAAACTGTTAACTTTGGCGGGCGATGGACGGTTGTATGACGCTACAGCGCAATTTCACCACGTAGCCTGAAAGGATAGTCTACATCTACGTGATTACTCTGCTATTCACAATAAAGTGCCTGGCAGAAGGTTCAGTGAACCATCCTCGACGGCCAGAGTGGCCGTGCGGTTCTAGGCACTTCAGTCCGGAACTACGTGACTGCTACGGTCGCAGGTTCCAATCCTGCCTCGGGCATGGATGTGTGTGATGTCCTTAGGTTAGTTATGTTTAAGTAGTTCTAAGTTCTAGGGGACTGATGCCCTCAGATGTTGAGTCCCATAGTGCTCAGAGCCATTTTTGAACCAGTAGACAGTTTTAATCTGTGAGGAAGTTTCAAAACAATGCACACTTCTCTGCAGAGTGAAATCCATTCTGCAAGTTTGTATTTGTTGCTATTAGATGTAAGTAAACAGTTACTCACTCCAAATATAGCTGAACGGACGGCAGCATTCTGAATCCTTAGTGATAAAACATATACTTTTGTGGAACTAGAAATATTAGTGAAAGAACAGTTTTGTGCATTCATGAACAATAGGTGAGTAGTAGAAACGTGCATCACCGGAAGGACATCGTGGCACGTACGAAGGCAACGTACTCTGACATCACGGAAACCGGTCACTGGGTCATTACGCACGGCTAAAGGCACTCCAAGCGCGTGACGTGCGTACAGCTCACGAGGCAGCCAGTGGCCTACGCACGCATCGACGGGAGGTTACGGCACGCACAATAAACAAGGCGTAACTTTAATTTTTTAAGACGTTAGTGACGTTAGGTATATGGCTCTGGTGCTACTACACATATTTGCTCCGCATAATTGACACTCAGAAATGCACATTTTGGAAACCGCACGATGGACGAGAGACGTAGCATCTGTTGACAAGGGATTGGTACTGGCGATGACTTCGCTGGCTCCCCACTGGAACAGAGAGCCGTGCGATGACTCTATGAGCCTGTGACGATTAAGCACCAAGAAAGTGTTGTACGTTAAGAACCTGAAATGCAGAATGAAAAGAGCGAAGCACCAACATAATGGAAATCGGCGTTTTTTTTCTTTCAGAAAAACACATATGAAAATCTGCCAGCTAGCGAGGGATTGAAAATGCAAATTTTTGTCTTCTGTAGAGCTTATCTGAATGTAACTAAATGTAATCGGAGATTTTCTACGAGAACGTGTGGTTTAAATTCTTCTCGCGGTTTTAGCCGGGTGTAGTTCTTGTTACCGCACTAATTTGTGCTGTATCAACGACTATACCCAGCTGGACAACCGAGAATAATTTCAGTTAAAGTATAATAGTCGTTACCAATAAATGTATTGGGTGTAAGCTCAGTTCAAACATTCTTCCAGTAATGTGTCATTGCAACGTTTCATTTTTTAATTCCCACGATTTGATATCATTATCTCTGTGCATAAGTGACGTTTACTTTTTGTTGTAAGGATATTGATATGTTTTCATCTATTTACTGGCATAATGACAAAAAAATGGCTCTGAGCACTATGGGACTTAACTTCTCAGCTCATCAGTCCTCTAGAACTTAGAACTACTTAAACCTAACTAACCTAAGGACATCACACGCATCCATGCCCGAGGCAGGATTCGAACCTGCGACCGCAGCGGTCGCGCGGTTCCACACTGTAGCGCCTAGAACCGCTCGGTCACTTCGGCCGGCGCATAATGACATTACTCTCTTCGGCTATGTATATTTCCTATGTGACATTATGTTGCAACATGGTTTTTCATTTTCTGTATGTGATTGGGTTTTAATTTTTTAGACAGGTACTGTCAAGCGCTAACGTTTTTCCATTTCCTTAAGGCAAGGAGTTCTCCACCTAGCTAGCTGTGACCTCATTAGAGATGGAGCAGCGCAATTAATATCGGTCTTCTCTCAAACGTGGAAGAACAAAGGCGTAACTTTTTAACGAGAAGTTACGAGTGCTCTGGAAAATTAGTAGAGCAAAGAAAGACGGTAGACATTCTGTTGTACAAATAATGTCAGGAACCGAAAAAAGAAAGAAAAAAGTTAATTTCTCCGAATCACATTTAAAGCAAAGTGAAAAACTGCCGATAGACAGATGATTGTTGGAAATTAAATTTTACTAAAAAAATGTGATAAGCTTAACTTATAGTGCGAATCGTGATATGGCCCATAGCGCAGGAATCTAATATGTTCAGTACAAACGAAAATACCGAAGTAAAACTCCTATTTAATTGTTGTGCCAGTGCTAGGAGTATGTAGATGCCACACATAACGGTCTTGAAATACTATACAGCTAAATCGGAAGAACGTCAACGAGGCTGCAGTTCTGTACAAAAGTCCGCAGCTCGTGGTCGTGCGGTAGCGTTCTCGCTTCCCACGCCCGGGTTCCCGGGTTCGATTCCCGGCGGGGTCAGGGATTTTCTCTGCCTCGTGATGACTGGGTGTTGTGTGCTGTCCTTAGGTTAGTTAGGTTTAAGTAGTTCTAAGTTCTAGGGGACTGATGACCATAAATGTTAAGTCCCATAGTGCTCAGAGCCATTCTGTACAAAATCACCAGTGTTCAGTTACTGCACATTCTTGATTAGAAAATTACCTTCAATGGCTGAATGCTAGTATAAATGACTCCGTCCTACAAGAAGAACAGCTGTCAACATAGCTGACATATGTCTTCCACGGGATGCTAGAACACTTTCTGGCTTAGGATGTAATAATTCATCTCAAGTAACCAGGCTACTCCATAGAATGCTATGCATGTGACAAGGCCGCCGTCCATAAGAACTCCAGTTAATGTTATTCTAGTATCACATTACAACACATACTAGAAGTTCATTATCTTTTGCATTTTAAAATTTGTGGTTTCGGTAAGTGGTCCTTTCGTAACCATCGCTTACCGAAGAAACGTACCTTGATTTGGATATCGAGCAAGAATTCCCAGAATGGCAAAACGCAGCACTGACAGTCATCAAATGACATTAATTAACTCTGAATGTATGACAGTGCCATATTAATTCTACTACATATTTACAACTTGGCAAGCGGCCTCACATTTATCGTAGGTGACGGAAATACCAGAAACCCCGACTAGATTGGTGCAAGAATGGACAAATAACCGTAAACGTGAAGCATCTTAAGTTCTACATCTACATCTACATGATTACTCTGCTATTCACAATAAAGTGCCTGGCAGAGGGTTCAATGAACCACCTTCAAGCTGTCTCTCTACCGTTCCACTCTCGAACGGCACGTGGGAAAAACGAGCACTTAAATTTTTCTGTGCGAGCCCTGATTTCTCTTATTTGATCGTGCCAATCATTTCTCTCTATGTAGGTGGGTGCCAACAGAATGTTTTCGCAATCGGAGGAGAAAATTGGTGATTGAAATTTCATGAGAAGATCCCGTCGCAACGAAAAACGCCTTTGTTTTAATGATTGCCTCTCCAATTCACGTATCATGTTTGTGACACTATCTCCCCTATTTCGCGATAATACAAAACGAGCTGCCCTTCTTTGTACTTTTTCGATGTCATCCGCCATTCCCACCTGATGTGGATCCCACACCGCACAGCAATACTCCAGAGTAGGGCGGACAACCGTGGTGTAAGTAGTCTCTTTGGTAGACCTGTTGCACCTTCTAAGTGTTCTGCCAATGAATCGCAGCCTTTGGTTTGCTCTACCCACAATATTATGTATGTGATCGTTCCAATGTAGGTTATTTGTAATTGTAATCCCTAAGTATTTAGCTGAATTTACAGCCTTCAGATTTGTGTGACTTATCGCGTAATCGAAATTTAGCGAATTTCTTTTAGTACCCATGTGAATAACTTCACACTTTTCTTTATTCAGGGTCAATTGCCACTTTTCGCACCATACAAATATTTAATCTAAATAATTTTGCAAAGTTGAAGACTTTATTAAACGTAAGAAGATAGCAGCCTATGGCTAAAGAGCCGCGAGTCACGACTGAAAAGCAGCTGCCAAGCGCAGATTCATTGGAAAAACACTAAGGAAATGTAAGCCATCCACGAAAGTAGTTCTTAACAAACCATTTATTCATCCTATTCTTTGAGTATTGCTCATCTGTCTGGGATAGTTATCAGGTTCCATTTATAGAAGAGGTAGAGAAGATTGAACTAAGAACGGCACGTTTCGTCGCGAGATCGTTCACTTGGCACAAAAGCAGTATGTATATACTCAGCAAACTGGAGTAGTAGACGTTACAAGTGAGTCGTAATGAATCACGAATAGGTCTAGTATTGCATTTGCGAGAGAGTTCGGTCCGGTAAGGACAGGGCAACGTATTACTTTTTCCCACATACGTCTCACTGACGATCATTCCACCCATCCGCGATGGAGATACGGAAGTGGACAAAAGATAGTGTCACAAGAAGTACCCTTAACCACACACAGTAATGTGGCGTATGGAGTGTAGATGTAGTTGGAGATGTGGGTGTAGATGTAGACGTATAAATCACTAATCTTATGCGAATATCTGGGCATGCTAGTATAAGAATGCTTGAGTAGGAGCAGTCGTGCAGATTCAGTGTTATGTCAAACGAGTGGAAAACATCGTTTTGTTAGTATGATGCTGCGAAACTGCCAAGTACTTGTGCAACGTAAACTAGGTGTGGCGGCTCTATTCTAGGAGCATCGAATAGACGTCGTAACCCATGTGAGGTGGACACACCTGATTTTTTATAAGCAGTTCATGATATCGAGGTGAGGTGTCCGAAAATAAAATCACTCAAAGACGTGATTGTCTTTGGATATGACCAATACTTGCACAGTGCTTGTCAGTCAAGACAGTGAGGTGGCCATTCCTTCGTTATCAAATGAGAAAAAATGGTTCAAATGGCTCTGAGCACTATGGGACTTAACTACTGAGGGCATCAGTCCCCTAGAACTTAGAACTACTTAAACCTAACTAACCTAAGGACATCACACACATCCATGCCCGAGGCAGGATTCGAACCTGCGACCGTAGCGGTCATGCGGTTCCAAACTGACGCGCTTAGAACCGCACGGCCACACCGGCCGGCTTCAAATGAGAGATGTAATTTTCATGGTGGTATTTGAAAGCTCCTGAGTGCACATGCTACACTTTGTTAAGATATCCGAATGGGATGGAAATCAATAGATGTGCTGTACGAGGGTAGAAACTTAAAAAGTGGCAACTATTTATTCACAACCGATACAAAAGAGTTACATGTTTGCACCTGTTACTATCATTCAAAGTAGTCACCAGCGTTGTGTAGTACCCGTTGCCAGCGATGTGGAAGGCGTAGTATACAGTTAGCAGAGCCTGTTCTGTTGATGGTGCGAATGGAGCAGTCTACTGCCTGTCGAATCTCCGGAAACAGTTCTGAAGCGAATGCCACAAAGTTGATCCTTCATCTTCGGAATCATATCAAAGTCACAAGGACTTAAGTTCGGGGAGTGTCGTGGATGGTACAGTACTTCTCAGTCCCATCGACCGAACAGAACAGCCACAGCTTGCTCTGTATGCGCCCGCGCATTGTCGCGCAAAATGATGGGTGGGTTGCGCAGAAAGTGTCGCCGCTTCTTTCGCAAAGCTGGTCGCAGGTGATGCTCCAAAAACGAACAGTAATACTGTGCATTGACGGGCTGCTGTGGAGGAACGTAATGCGTTGGGATAACACCATCACAGTCTTACACGAGAATCACCATAACTTTAGACCGCTCCATTCGCACCATGAACAGAACAGGCTCTACTAACGGTATACTACGCCTTCCACATCGCTGGCAACGGGCTCTACAAAACGCTGGTGACTACTTTGAAGGACAGTAACAGGTGCAAACATGTAACTTTTTTGTATCGGTTGTGAATAAATAGTTGCCATTATTCAAGTTCCATCCCTACAGACAAACAAATGATTACAATTTTGGAAAAGCTGGATAATTTATTCAAGAGAAAGAGCTTCACAAATTGAGCAAGTCAACAAAGTGTTAGTCCACCTCTGGCCCTTATGCAAGTAGTTATTCTACTCGCCACTGGTTGAAAGAATTGTTGAATTTCTTCCTGAGGGAAATCATGCCAAATTCTGTCCAACTGGTGCTTTAGATCGACAAAATCCCGAGCTGGTTGGAGGGTCCTACCCATATTGCTCCAAACGTCCTCAGTTATTGAGAGATCCGGCTGCAAGCACGAAGACAAGCAGTAGAAACTCTCGTCGTGTGCTGGCGGGCATTATCTTCCTGAATTGTAAGCCCAAGACGGTTTTCATTGAGGGCAACAAAACGGCGCGTAGAATATCGTCGACGTCCGGCTGTGCTATAAGGCTGCAGCGGAAGACAACCATAGGGGTCGTGCTATGAGAAAAATGCTACCCCAAACCGTCACTCCTTTTTGTCGGGTCCATGACGGTCGACAGTCAGGTTGGTATCCCACCGCTGTCAGTGGCGTCTCCAGAAACGTCTTCGGCCTGGTTTCTCAATGACGGGAGTAGAAGGGCCTACAGTGAAAAGTCCCGCTTCGGATGAAACCCGATGACCATCGAAGTAGATATACATCATATCTGTTGATGTAGGTCCCATTCTGATAATTACTTCGTGGTGCGTCGTTTTATTTTGTCTCAGAGTATATGTGCAAAGAAAGCCATGGCTGTCTGTATAGTCACTGCAGTTTTGGTCTTGTTAGCGTAACTTTATGTGGCAACTGACGGAAACTTTGTGGAGTCTCTGCCATGTGGGCTTCCAAATTTAGTGCATTTCCTCTTCTATTAAATTTCACTAAAAGCAGGGCAGCATGAGTGTTTTCAAAGAACCCTCGAATGACGTTAAGAATAAACACGTTTTATTACAGAAAAACTTAATCCCCTGAATTTTACGGTAGAAAAAAGTTGCAAGTATTAATCGTATCATAGCATCTCTTTGCTTACTACCTTTTCTCGAAGGCCTTATACTCATGTCTTGAAACGTCTAAAAAATCAGTTATCTTAATTATGACGCACATTGTGCATGTGTAAACGACTGATCGGAGGTTTTTTAAATTAATGAGGACGTTTTACGTCAATACTACGTGAACTGGGAAACATTCAAAGATCGAGATCACTTATTTCACAAATGACTACGTGTGAAACATCAAAAATTGTTTACAGTGAGAAATAAAAGTTTACCGACCAAATTAGTAGCCACCCCCTTAAAAGAGCACAATGGTTGTTTCTGGTGCGCTGTAGGTACCAGATAGGTACCAGAAGGTCATGTGACCCTTCACCAAAACCGTAAGCCATCTCAGTGATGTACGTATGTCCCATCGGTTGCATGGAATCAGCACAGTTTATATAGGTCGACGTCGATACATAACAAAATGGCACAAATTAGTTTTCGTGTAGGGACGCGCCCATGACGACACGGTGAATGAATTTGTCTGATTTGTCCTCCATCAGTCCAAGTTTTCTACGTGTCTACAAGGATTAGTTGAAAGACGGCAGGCTCTTCCGGCCCGTGCATCTCCTGGATGGAACGCCCTTGAGGCCCACCCTCTTTCATTTGATCGATTATGCAAAGTTTATTTATTGTGTCTGGGTCGATATTTTATATGCAGATACGGTGATTGAGCACTGTGTACTCTAATGACTTGATATTTCAATCACTTTGGGTTGTGGGATTGTCTTCTTGCCGCTACTTTTTACTCCCTTGTGTTCGTGGCTACTTGGTACAATAGAGGCACACAGAGCCGAGGGATGTGTTAGCGTGTCGAGGGTGTTGAACGATTTCTTGGAAGGGTAGGACGAATGGGTAATAGCAGGCCTGCCGGGTGCTGAGGTAACCATGAGATGGGGGCTGTCGATGGCTGATGGACTGGCGACTGCAGCCGTGGCCGCTAATGTACGTTGGATGAGGCACGCGGATCGCTTTCAGATTTTGCCGGCTGCGCCGTGCTGGAGTCTTTGCTAATAGTTTTACAGCTGGGGTGCTAGTCTGCGCAATCACGAAGGTCCAACTACAGAGGCAGCAGGGTTTGTTTGCTGGCCTTCCTAGCTGCGAGCTCGATTATTGGTGACCTAGCCGTGACGTCAGTTCACATATGCAGGCGCCATTTACTCTGGCGAGGAGCTAATCTATTGGAGGATATTGTTTACAATGAGTACCTGGCGCAGAGTTTGCTGCTTAACCAGCAAATAAGGGCATTTAGTGGACTCAGCACTGTGGGTTATGGTGGTTGCGGTGCGGAACGTGGCAGCAGATCTCATCTGGGTTGATGGAGAGAAGTTCGGGCATCATATGGACCGCCGGACGCAAAACTTAGAACTTTCGCGGACGTGCTTCTTTCGTGGACTTCTATCCAGAGTCTTTGATCGACCTGGTTCGCTGCTGCCCTGATCGCAGCATGGACCACCACCCGATACATCAATTGCCCTCTCTCACGACAACAGCAGTAGTGGTAATATAGGCAGGTCCGGCATTTAGGTAATTAATAGGCTGTTGAAACGCTCCGCTGTAGTAGACTCAACTGTACCGAGGCTGCAGTACAAATCAATTGTGCACGCTCCCTAGCACTCTTTCCCGAGTTATCAATTAGTGGTGCGCTGTATTCTAATTCACGTCTGATCTCGTTGCCCTCCGGTACACACTAGGTTGCACATTATTTCACGGAGAGGGGTTAGGGTCCGTGGCCAATCTTGTCAACTGTACAGTCTCGGATTTCACTTGTCCTTGATTTTTAAGATTAATAATCCTCTAATAATCGAGTGTCTAATAACTATTCACACGATTGTGTTTGATTTAAATAAATCTCAGTTGGATATCTAGGGTCTACGTAATATAAGTGGTAAAACATAGTTTGCGTACCCATTACGTGATCACAGATTTTGGGGGATATAAATGAATTTTTCTAATAATTATTTATGTGAAGCTGATCCAACTCAAGTGGCGTTACACAAGAGCCAACAAGTAAAGTCGCGTATTCGAATCCTTGTGTAACATTTCTATGTGAAGTGACTTGGGGATGGTTGGTATTAATGTGCTCAGGTCTGATATTGGTTTATCCAGATCAGGTAGCCTCCAGCTTCCCCCCCCCCCCCCCCCCGCCCCACCTCCCCCGGGGGTCACTTTCCATGCTGTACCACTAGCGGCCACGTAACAGGACGTAAGAACAGTGGTCGTACAAGGACCTCAACTGACACGTACCGGAAACGAGTGTCACACCCATTGTCAATGGCGATCGGATTCAGACCCGACAGGAATTATATCACTCACTTAATGAAAGTGCATCTAAACTCTTTTCTAAGCGAACGTTGCGAAGGAAATTGCATTTAATGGGCATTTGTAGTCGATTACCTTGCAAAATGCCAATGCTAAGAGCAGTACATAAAGTTCATCATCTTCGGTGGAAAACGGACAGTAACTGATTGCAACCGTATAATGTGATTCAATTTTGCCTATTTTCAAATGATGGAAGCCGTCGAGTGCACAGACGGGGTCCAATGAGACGTTTAACGCGCAGTGTGTGGAGGCTGTAGCTCAGGCCAGAGTTGGCTCTCTCATGTTTAGGGGATGTTTCTCCATATCATGACCGGGCCCACTCATTCAGAATACCCTAAATATGAAACAGGATGTTTATTTCAAAATTCTCGGTGAGCAAGTGTTGTCCTTTCTTCTGCATCTACACGATGAGAATACTGTCCTTCAGGAAGATGACAGCCATCTCCACAGGGCGTACGTTCCTGGTTAGACGAACACTTAAGCATCCTATCACACATCGACTGGCCCATCAGATCACTTGCTCTTAATTAAACAGAAAATGTCTCGGACTATTTGGAACAGCTTGGTGAAGCGTAGCAGTCAGCATCCCCGAAGCCGGGTAGCTCTGCGGAATCTCATCATTGTGAGTGACTTCAGCGGGATGTAACATATCTGAAGAAACTTATCGCCGAACTGACCCAATTATGAAGGCTAGAGGCGGTATTATATGGCACTAGCGCAGTTATTCCCAACTTTTATGAAACCATTATCCCTGAGTGCAATCAGATGTCATCTATTACCCCTGCCCCCTACATCTACATCTACATGGATACTCTGCAAATCAGATTTAAGTGCCTGGCAGAGGGTTCATCGAACCACCTTCACAATTCCCTATTATTCCAATCTCGTATAGCGCGCGGAAAGAACGAACACCTATATCTTTCCGTACGAGCTTTGATTTCCCTTATTTTATCGTGGTGATCAATCATCAGCATTAACACTTAACTAAGCGTTAGAATGGAACAAAATTTTCTTTGGCCGCTTTTATTTTTAAAATGATGACAATAAATAATATTTAGTTTTTAGGTTTCCTATATCATGAACTAATGAGCCAATGAGATAACTGATACCGCTTATTTCTAACAATCTATTTTTTTAATTTCAAGCGGTGAAGCAATTCTCAGTGCATCGCATTTGCTACCTACAGCTCCTCCTCAGAAAAGAATGCTAACTGCCCACAGTGAGGGCAGAAACGTGTTACAAAATATGCTTTCTCAGCTCCGTTCCTCTCCTTAACCTGGCCGGCCGATGTGACCGAGCGGTTCTATGTGCTTCAGACTGGAACCGTTCTACTGCTACGGTCGCAGGTTAGAATCCTGCCTCGGGCATGGATGTGTGTGATGTCCTTAGGTTAGTTAGGTTTAAGTAGTTCTAAGGCTAGGGGACTGATGACCTTAGTTGTTAAGTCCCATAGTGCTTCGAGCCATTTGAACCATTTGATCTCCTTAGCCGCTAGAGAAACTTACTCCCCCCTAACATCCTGCAGCCCATTTAAAATCAACCAAATTAAAATGTGTGTACTGTACTTACCGTTTGTAAGGCACTTGATTATTAGACTCCTTTGGAACTGTCATAAATTGGATGACTTAAAGCTGCTGACTCAAAGGTTACAAGCCATCTGACTTGCCTCCATCCATTCATATGCCGATTTCATCTGCCCCTTGTCACGACTAGCGTTAGACAGGACACTCAAGTTTCATCATGCTAAAGGTGTCATGAAGGTGTTTAATGCTGGGGAATGTATTTTATAAAACTACAGTGGTTGTCGATCGAGGCATGTAATTCTATTCTAAGAATGTATAAGAACCGCACAGTGTACACAGAACTCTGAAAGCGACATAGGAGACCACACGACATTCGGAGGCTCTGTTCCGTCTTCCTTGTGTCAGGGAGCCACCTGAGAGGGTTCATCGAAGTCCCCTGTGAAACAAGCTAGGACGGGGTTCGCGGTATTCGGCATGGTTCGGCTTTGTAGAAGGCTGAGGGAGGTAGTCTCAAGTGCTGGCTGCCACCTAATAATTTATGGTGAGAAATCATATGTCTTGGAATATCTGGGCCTACGAAGTGGGAGGAGAATCCTCGGAAAGTTCCCGTCACTTTGGTCATGTTTCTGGAATAAACAACACTCTGATTCGCCCATCGCCTACTGACGTCAGATCGTTTCTTCAGCAAACTGGCGAGGAAGATGTTCCCTGATTGGCCCGCCTCTGGAAACATTCTGTCGTCGGAATTAATTAAATGTGGTAGTTTTCACGTTACTGGTCGAAAACAATTACATTTCTCCTGACTAGTGGTTGTGGCCGGAACGGCGAAAATAGCAGAGCTGGGGGCAGGGAGCCGGCCGTTGTGGCCGAGCGGTTCTAGGCGCTACAGTCTGGAGCCGCGCAACCGCTACGGTCGCAGGTTCGAATCTTGCCTCGGGCATGAATGTGTGTGATGTCCTTAGGTTAGTTAGGTTAAAGTAATTCTAAGTTCTAGGGGACTGATGACCTCTGATGTTAAGTCCCATAGTACTCAGAGAGCCATGGGGGCAGGGAAATGTGAAGAATGACACCCTTGTTTTGGGTATGGAAGGTGAAAGGTCGCCGGTTTTAGACGTCAGGGGCTCCGAGTTCAGATAGTGGATAGGACTTCACGGTGTCTGACACCTCCCGCGAGAGATTCTGGATCTTCACATACCGACCACGCACGGTCGACTTACCGCCGCAACAGATTGATGAGAATATGCAGCAGCGCCGGCGACAGCTGAGCGTTGATGTTTGCAAAGGTGACATACCGTTGTCACAGTACCGTTACTCTCGATTCCAGTAATAGTATCGTTTTCATTTCTTGCTCAGTCAACCACTGGAGTAAGTAAAACGTTTGGTGGGTTGTATTGGTAACAGTGATTGAATGTGCAGCTAGTATATGGTTGTTCTGTCCCATTTTCTTCATATCTTTATTTTTTAAAGCCCATGTTTACTAGATATTTTTTCTTGTTTTGCTCCATACTACCACTACCTTAGGTTGCCTACCCTACAGTCTTAGCAACAACAGTACTAGTACATGGATTCCACTGTCAGATGTATCAGAACGGTTTTCGCCTAAAACTTTCGACTCTTTTGTTTCTGGTTCAGGGACCCTTACCTCAAATTGATAGATTTATCCGTCTCCACCATCCTTGAGAGTTTGTAACATCACCACGGAATCACCCTGTATGTACTGTATATAGCCGCCGGTGCCTATAACTTTGACGCTCTGTAGCGTAGTTGTATGACGTTTCTGGTCATGGGTTCCTATATAAAACTTGATCTACCAGATCCCTTCTACAACCTCTAGAAGTGTGTAACATGTAATGTGAAACACCCCATATATGTCTCAGTCTTATTGTCGTAGATGAATGGTACAAAGTACAAAGTATGTCTGTAGCGGATAGCCTGTGTGAAGAAATTGTTCGTACATTCGTTTCACGAGCTGTAATCTCCATCACATTGTGACACGTGTTAATGCTAATATTTGTGAAAAATTGAATTATTAGTGATTTACGTAATGAACAATAATATTATCTTGGAACTCTTCCAATTGGTCCGTGTTTGCATAGAAAAACAGTAATATGACAAATTGAGTCTGCCTTGATGCAAAACACCTTGTTATTCGTTTATTTCTTTATTATCTCAAACTAGTTTCGGCGACAAATATCACCATCATCAGTGGGGTTTTTTAATCTAAAACATGCAGAAAATGGTATGGTTGTACAAACACAGTAAAACATTATTACATTTTTACAAATCGTCTTTTGAAATACAGTTTTATATCGATATTTTCATACTACCTTATATATTGTATGCTACAGCATGCTTTTTTTAAAAAAAAAAGAAAAGAGAGCAGAAAATATGCCACAAACAGTGCCAATAATTGTTTAAAACATGCTGTAGCATACAATATATAAGGTAGTATGAAAATATCATATAAAACTGTATTTCAAAAGACGATTTGTAAAAATGTCATAATGTTTTACTGTATTTGTACAACCATACCATTTTCTGCATGTTTTAGATTAAAAAACCCCACTGATGATGGTGATATTTGTCGCCGAAACTAGTTTGGGATAATAAAGAAATAAACGAATAACAAGGTGTTTTGCATCAAGGCGGACTCAATTTGTGATATTACTGTTACGTAATGAGTATTATAGTCCTATGAAACAGTGACAAGAGTAATGATATTTAGAAAATAATTTAGTTTCGTGACCGCACCATTTTGTTTTGACCTCACAAAAAAATTTCGTTTTACTCCTAAGGGGGTACTGACCGACAGGTTGGGAAGCATTGCATTAGTGTGAGGTCACCTGTGGGTGACTCATTTTTTTTTTCGGTGCGCACAAGCACTCTGATTTTAGCTGCAGATCATACAGAGAGCCTTATCGGCACGCCTCATCTGCGATTGGAAAGTGAAGGCCGGGTCGGCGGCGGCTGCGCGCGGCCGCGGTGGCACGGAGCCGGCGGCGGTGTCGGGTGTCTGGCGTCTGCGAACTGGGCCACGCGGCCTGTCCCGGCCCCGGAAATAGCCCCCCTCCACGGCGCCAGCCATCGACCGCTACTCCACTACTACACGTCAGCGCGGCGACGCTGCCCGCTGCCCGCTGCCCGCGTTCCGCGGCTGCAGTTGGCGCCCCGTACAACGTGCGCGCTAACCTCGTCCAACGTGTTGACAGCGCCAGCATATTAGAGTCACGATGCATTTCTGTGGGAAGTCGAGTGTCTGTTCAGTGACCTGCGATGACAGCCGAGATGCAGAGTCAGGGCCGTGTTATTAAATTCCAGAGAGAAGGAGCGAAGACAGATACCGAGAATACATCGTAAACACGACGAGGAGCTTCGACAGAGACTTAGGATTGTCGCACGCCTATGGCGTTTTCTGGTGCACGTTTCTGCCCATCTTCCTCGTCTACATCTCTACATATAAACACTGCGAACGACTGTGAAGGGCATGGCGGAGGGTACGTCCCACTGTACCAGTTATTAGGGCTTTTTCCGTTCCACTCACATACAGAGCGCCGGAAAAAATGATTGTTTAAATGCCTCTGTGGTCGTTGTAATTAATTTAATCTTGTCCTCACGATTCCTGTGTGAGTGATTAGTGGGGGCTTGTAGTATATTACTAGAGCCGGTTATTGAAACGTTGTTAGTACACTTTCTTGGGATAGTTTCCCTCTATCTACAAGACCCGACCGGTTCAGTTAGCCGGCCGTGGTGGCCGAGCGGTTCTAGGCGCTACAGTCTGGAACAGCGCGACCGCTACGGCGCAGGTTCAAATCCTGCCTCGGGCATGGTTGTGTGTGATGTCCTTAGGTTAGTTAGGTTTAAGTAGTTCTAAGTTCTAGGGGACTGATGACCTCAGAAGTTAAGTCCCATAGTGCTCAGAGCCATTTGAACCATTTTGAACCGGTTCAGTTCTTTCAACATCTCAGTGACACTCTCTTGCGGCTCTAGCAAACTTGTGACCATTGGTGTTGACCTCTGTATACGTTCAATATCCCCGATTGGCACGGGTCCCACACACTAGAGCAATATTCTAGAATAGGTCACACGAGCGATTTTTGAACAATCTCCTTTGTAGACTGATGGTATTTTCCTAGTATTCTACAACGAACCAAGGATTGAGTCTATGTCGTCCTTCCGCTTCATGTCCCTGCTAAGTGTTACACCCAAGTATTTGTATGGGTTTATAGATTACAGCTGCGACTCACTAACATTATATTCATGGTATAATACATTTCTTCGCTTTTTGAGCCGCACAGTTTTACATCTATGAACATCTAAAGCAAGCTTCGAATCATTGCACCACTTTGAAATCTTATCAAGATCTGAGTGAATATTAGTACAGATTAGTTCAGACTGTACTTCGTTGCAGATAACTGCATCATCTACGAAAAATCTGAGGTTACTATTAATATTGTCCGCTAGATTGTAATATAGACCACAAACAACAAGGGACCCAGCACACTTTCCTGGAATACACCCGAAGTTACCCCTACATCTAAATAATACCCGTTGTCTGATATATTAAAACATTACTATTTATAATATAAAATGCAACCACAGATTCAGTGTTCAAACTTAGCTTTATCTCTATAATAGAAAACGTATAATATTGTGCTTATGTAACGTACACATTGTTTGGTACTGTCCATATATAACCCGTGTACGTGTGATCCTAACCACTAAGCATATCTGAAACTACTGCAAATAATTTTACTTCCGTTTTGTTTTTTAAATTTAAAATTGATTCCATCACACTAGCAAAGACATATTTTACTAAGCCCATACACTCTCACAGCATCTGTAACCTAACATATTTACGGCTGTAAGATCTTTGAAAATCTTGTTTATGTTATTCATGTGAATCTGGGCCACACTTTGTAAATGTTTATCGCGTGTGCTGCCATTAAACAGGTAATGCTGTGGTGTAAGGTGTTTTAGAAGGAACTGAACAGCACTCGCATAGTTAACTTCAAAATTCACAACAAAAACACAGAGCGATTTTGTTACAAAGAAGCATACAGTGCTTAATTTTTCACCACATTTGACGTTTTAATAACTTTTAAAGCCATTTCATAAATGCTTTTACAGAGGTCATAAAAAATAAATATATTGTAAACTGTACCAAATACTCAACCAAAACTTTCTGTCTATCCTAGCGCAGCAAACCAATACCGAATACAAAACGAGGACCCAACAAGAAAATAATTATAAAACTTCTACGTCTGTCGATGACCCTCCAGCACTTTTTGATAGGTAACTGCTACCGCAGTAACAGTTTTAGTCCGAGGGCAATTCAGGCGTATGTGCACGAGATATGTGGTTCCCACAAAGTGAGGTAGCACAGCAGTCAAAATCGAGGCACTTATTTTGAAGGGGTGGTCTTTCGAATCCCATTAAGATCGTCCTTATCTCGACTCTCGGTCGGCTACTTAGCCTCTGTGCCTTGCTGCGCAGGGGGGGGGGGGGGGGGGGAGAGAACTAATACCTTTTCCTGGAATCAGACATACTGGTTCTTCGGTTTTCCAGAATTACTAGCAAACTAAACTGGTGCTCGCCCTACCATCCAATCGCTTTTTGCAAGTCGCCTCTGGGGGTATGAGGCCATTTAAAACCCATGAAAAGCATGACCTTGGAACCAACAGTCACCCTGATTACTGAAGACACCGATAATCAATTTGGATGTACTGAGGTGCAGAAAGGACGACTCACCTTGACACGTTTTTAATTAATCATTTTATGAAATGTCGAAGAAGTACAGTAATTAAAAAATGGTTCAAATGGCTCTGAGCACCATGGGACTCAACATCTGAGGTCATCAGTCCCCTAGAACGTAGAACTACTTAAACCTAACTAACCCTAAGGACATCACACACATCCATGCCCGAGGCAGGATTCGAACCTGCAACCGTAGCGGTCTCGCGGTTCCAAACTGAAGCTCCTAGAACCGCACGGCCACACCGGCCGGCTACAGTAATTAAACCGACTGGCCAAAGGTCACGTGAAACGTTGTCCCATTTGAAGATGTGCAGTGTATCACGCCCGAATGATACAGATAGATGCGCAGTTTGGCGCGAATGTTGACGTGATATCTGAGCAGTTTGTTACAGCCGGGTGTACTGTGAACACGGAAGCACCCTTTCCAGGCCACTGGGTCCATATGGAATCATTACAGTTTTTAGTAATTTCTGGAATATTCACAAAATCCCACCGTTTCTACATGCCACCATTCCATCGTAGTGTGTAAACTGAATCACTGCATGATAGTACCAACAGGATTATGAGTATGCAGGACATTTCTTACATTTTTGTAATCAAGTGAATGCATGGAGTTGTTGCATCAGGAGTTCTGCTAAAGAAGTTGAATTATTTCTGAGGTACATTTTGTTTATTTTTAATTTTAAAATATGTAATTAGTGTGTACAAAATGCTTTTGATTTTTTTACAAAGAAGTACGTGTATTACTTTCAATACTACAATGTTATAAACAAATTGGGCCACAGGGATCCAGTGGGAACATTAGTATCTAGGGGTAGATCTAGAAGTGAGGTTATGAGGGAAAACATTACTGTGAATAATAAATCCTAGCGCAGAAAGATATTATGTGTACTGAACACTTGACTTTTTTATAAGCAACGTTGTTCCCAGCCGTAAGAGAAGCCTATGTCTTCGGTGCAGTTCCGACAACAAATAGTCAATGCATTGCTTCAGACAGAGAAACTTGACAAGAGGAAACGCGGTCGCCCATGAATTGAACTAGTGACTATGCAATTTTCACGGAAGCATGCTGTTCATCTTGCAGCTGCTGACGATGTTAGGTTCGACCGTATTGGACACTGGCCTGTGCATAACCGTAACTAACAAAGATGCAAATTGTGTATACAGATTAAATCAATCATTATCAATGTGACGTGGCATTGTGTCTCTGTGACAAAAAGAATTGTTCTGTAAAATTTGACGCTAAGTGAATATTGCAATTTTCTTCCAGTGAGATCCATTGTTTGTATTGATTATCATAATTTTTTGCTATTAGTGGATAAAAAAGTATTAAAGTACTTGAAAGTCTTAAAAATGATGTTACAAACAGTATTGACTCTATTCTGATTCCTGACCTGTATTCCCAGTACGGACCCATTAGGAAAAAAATTACCGTAATTAGAAACAAAAATTGAAATAATGTTGACAGAGTCGCTACAAGTATTTACAAGTCAGAAATAGCGTTTTAATTTTTTTTTTCTGATGCACGATAAAATTTGGACTGGAAAGGGTTAGTCGACTTTTAACGTGGGCTGATGACCAGTTCAAGACGCATGAGTCATAGCAAATCAGATATAACATAACTGCCTAGGATTGACCGTCAGTATCGCAGAGATAATGTGCCCGCACGCATTAAATGACGTACATGACGACCTCAAGTGTTTGAGGAACGAAGGTCATGTGGCATCCGGAGAGCCATATAAAGTGACTGATTGTCTACTATGATTCAGACCGCAGCCAATTTGAATATGAGGTGTGAGGAATATCTTTCTTCCAGAACTTTATGGAAGCAAGCGCACCGCATAGGCTACAGCTTTCCCATGAGTTTTGACCACTCAGTGAACATGGCTGTATCTACATGGGGGCCCAAGTACAGGCCTAACTTGAGAGCTCTGCAGTTTCGCGTGACTGTGTTGAAAGGAGTCTAGTCCACTTTTCACTCTTGTCATCATCCTTAACAATATGTATGCATCGATACTTGACATGTTTCCTTCTCGCTACGATATGTGGCAAATATATTGTTGCTTGCTCTGCTCTATTGACGACTTCGACATGTGAGTCACACTAGTAATTTTTGTGCAAAAAAACTGACTTCCTTTGTTCATTTTGTTGTTTCCAGTTGATTATATACGTCACATATATTTATTCAGTCATATTTTTTCTAAATTTTTTAAAATCGAACAATAAGGCATTACGTACACTGTGGTGGCAAAAGCCATGGAATACCTCTTAAAATCTTGTCTGATTTCCGTTTTCCCGGCGCAGTGTAGCAACTCGACGTGGCAAGGATTCGACAAACCGTTGAAAGTCCCCTGCAGAAATATTGAGCCATTTTTCCTCTATAACGGTCCGTATTTGCAAATGTGTTGCTTGCGCAGGATGTTGTGCACGAACTGACCTCTCAACTACGTCACATGAATGTTCGATGGTATGCATGTTCGGCAATCTGGGTGGCCAGATCATCGGCTCGAATTGTCCAGAATGTTCTTCAAACCAATCTCGAACAACTGTTTCCTGGAGACATGGCGCATTGTCATCCATAAAAATTCCATCGTTGTTTGGGAACATAAAGTCAATGAATGGTTGCAAATGGTCTCCAAGTAGCCGAACATGATCATTACCAGTTAATTATCGGTTCAGTTAGACCAGAGGACCAAGTCCAGTCCATGTAAAAACAGCCGACACCATTGAGGAACCACCACCAGCTTGCACAGTGCCTTCTTGACAACTTGAGTCCATGGCTTCGTGGGGTCTGCGCCACACTCGAACCCTAGCATCAGCTCTTATCAACTGAAATCGGGACTCATCTGGCCAGGCCACTGTTTTCCAGTCGTCTAGGGTCCAACCGATATTGTCACGAGTCCAGGAGAGGCGCTGCAGGCGATGTCGTGCTGTTAGCAAAGGCACTCGCGTCGGTCGTCTGCTGCCATACCCCATTAACAACAAATTTCGACGCAGTGCCCTAAAGGATACGTTCATCGTACGTCTCATATTGATTTATGCGGTTATTTCACGCAGCAATGCTTGTCTGTTAGCAATGACAACTCTACGCAAACGCCGCTGCTCTCGGTCGTTAAGTGAAGGCCATCGGCCATAGCGTTGTCCATGATGAGAGGTAATGACTGAAGCTTGGTATTCTCAGCACACTCTTGACACAGTAGATATAGGATCACTGAATCTTCTAACAATTTCTGAAATGGAATGTCTTCTGCGTCTAGTTCAACTAACATTCCGAGTTCAAAGTCTGTTAACTCCCATCGTGCGACCAAAATTACGTAGGAAACATTTTCACGCGAGTCACCTGACTCTGCCAGTGTATTGCCCTATTAAATATTGTGTATGCGATACTACCGCCATCTGTATATGTGCTTATCGCTATCCCGTGACTTCTGACACTTCAGTGTATAAACTCTAAGACAATGCAAAATTGTAAACTTTGGCGGTCGATGGATGAATATGTGACGTTGCAGCGCAGTTTCACTGCGCAGCTGGCAACGATAGTAAGCAGGGGTATGTCTATACGAGGGCCTAAAGTCCTCGCAAATTTCATTCCGTATACTCAGTTGGACAGTAACTATGCCTCGCAGACATGTACCTGAACAATGTACGCAGATGTTAGCATTTGAGGGAGGACGTGTAGTTGGACTTAAAGAAGCCAGTTGGAGTAATCGGCGAATAGTTCGACATTTGACAAGGAAGCTGGCGACCCAGAGAGACGACAGAACGTGAGGATGGAGCAGTCGATCAGACAGGCACTCACAGCCTCGGATTCATCATTATCATCGATGTGACGTGCAACTGGTGCTTCAGTAACCACTAGGACCATTAATAGGCGGATTACACAACGTGGGCCGAGCACACGTCACCCCTTGCGCCGACTTCCATTGACCTTCAACAGGCCCATTTGCAGTGGCGTCAGGCACATGCAGCTTGGAAACTCATTGACTGGAGTAGAACTGTCTTCACTGATAAGTCCCGTTTTCGATTTGAGCCTCGATGACCAGCGAAGATATGTCTGGAGACACCGTAGACAGCAGTGGGATACCAACGTAACAGTCATCCGCCATACGGCTCAACAACCAGGAGTGATCTACATGTACATGGATACTTTGTAAATTACATTTAAGTGCCTGGCAGAGGGTTCATCGAACAATTCTCTGTTATTCCAATCTCGTATAGCGCATGGAAAGAATGAACACATGTATCTTTCCGTACGAGCTCCGATTTCCCTTATTTTATCGTGATGATCGTTCTTCCCTAGGTAGGTCGGTGTCAAGAAAACATTTTCCCATTCGGAGGAGAAAGTTGGTGAGTGAAATTTCTTGAGAAGATTCCGTCACAACGAAAAACGTCTTTCTTTTAGTGATAGCCCAAATCCTATATCATTTCTGTGACACTTTCTCCTATAATTCGCGATAATACAAAACGTGATCGTCTGAAGTGGCATTTCATAGCAGGACGGCTTTAGTTGTCAATCGCGACACCCTTACAGCACAGCGGTACGGCGATGATATTCTTCGCTCCGTTTTTCTGCCGTTCATGGCAAGCCATCCTCTGCTTACATTTCAGCAAGATAAGGCCCGCCAGCAGACTGCGAGAATTTCTACTGCTGGTCTTCGTGCCTGCCAAACCTGCCGTGGCCAGAAAGATCGCCGGATGCCTCCCACACTGAGAACATTTGGAGCATTATGGTCAGGACCCTCCAACCAGTTCGAGATTTTGACGATCCAACGCGCCATTTGGACAGAATTTGACACGATACCCTTCAGGATAACATCCACCAGCTCTATCAATCAATGCCAAGCCGAATAAATGGTTTCATAAGGGCCAGATGTGGTCCAACGTGTTATGGACATGTTCAATTTTTCAATTTGTGAAGCTGTTTCCCTTGAATAAATCATCCAGTTTTTCTGAAATTTTCATCATATATTTGTCTGTAAATGTATCTTTTTTTTTTTTTTAAAAAAACGGTTTATGTTAACTCGGGAATGATCAACGCCTCATTGAGCGAGAGATGGAGAAATATATGTGCACTAACACTTCAAGGGATTGAACTCGCTCTTGTATGAGGTATATCGAATCAATACATGCGCGTCAGGCCTCTTTTGTAAAGTTGTCTTCGCGTTGGTACTTCATTCTTGAGGCAAAAGAGCAAGTGGCCTGACTCAAGACTTGGCACTCAACTAACGACAGCTGTTGCTTTTTAAACAGCTATAATCCTTACTGATGTATTTCTAATACACAAATGCAGATCCGAGTTACATGTAATTCTCATGATTTCTCCTTTTGGTTTTGCGACGTCATCGTTCGCACGTTAATTACATTCAATTATATTCACAGCAAATGTGCTTTTAGAGTGCTGGTTAGGGTAATTCGCAGTCACTTAACATGTCTCGTGCAGTCCTGGATTGTCCACTGCTTTTGTATTTATGCCCTCATCTAACCTCCCAACTCGTCCATGTGAGTTAAGACTTAAAACAACATCAGTAAGTACATAGTTCACGGCACTAAGCCCCACGATACCAAAATAGCATTGTCTACAATATGTAGAATATTTTCAAAGAGAAGCCACCTTGTACTTTCTTTATCTTCAAGATTTCCTTACTAAATGAGTTTACAGTACTTTATGCAGAACTAGTTGAGATATGGAGTAGATGAGCTCGTACTTGTACTGAAAAATTTCTCGTCTGCTCAGACACACTTAGTGTCCTTCGCTGTATACAACACATGTACCTAGAAGATGAACAAGGCAACAATATCTGCAGTTATCTTCCCAGCCTACAAAGACAGGTGAAGAAAGAATCATTTTTATTTGTATCAGGTCACTTGGCGATTGAAAAAAAGAAAACAGCGGATGTGGGATGTACTGAAAAATGCAGTGCCATCCTCCTAAATGCCATCACCGCACTGTTGAAGTACAGAGTCACGAGCTGTTGGGAGCAATAACAGCAGGAAGCAATGGACAATAAGCTGTCATTCGTTAGGTCAACGATTTGCCTCAGTATATCTGTCCTTGGCTACTCGCCGAGAGAGAGAGAGAGAGAGAGAGAGAGAGATAATTCAATGACACATGGGTTTCCAATCCTATGTGTGGCATACCAATTTCAGCGCACTATAAAAGTACTAATATAGCAAAGACAGTCCTTCTGCAAAGGATGCCACCACACCCTCTCATTGGCCAGTCTATTGTTCTGGAACAAAGAATATTGTTCTCAAGGCCATTCCCTCCCGTTCCATAGGTCTGGAGCAAGGTGCATTGTTCTCAAGGTCATCTCTGCCCAATAAGTTGTTCTGGAACGAAGAAAACTGCCACCGTCCTTCGCTCTGAGTTTCCTAGTTCTGGGACAAAGGGTATAGTCCCCCAAGGTCACCCCCCCCTCTCTCCCCCAACCCCTCTGACATAGACTAATTGTCCTACGTATAAAAAGGCGGGAAATTCAAACAATCTCAGAAAACTAAAAAATAACATAATCGTGCTACAGAGTTTTTGCCCACTTCTAAGCCATGACTGTGGAAGTAAGGCGGTTGTTTTAATAAGGAAATGGCCCAACCATACGTGTTAAAATCTACCGTGAAATTTTTCACACAATAAGAATACACCGGACGAAATACGCTGTCAAAATTACAGCTGTAAAGACGCAGTGCTTCTATTAGAAAAAATGTTAAATTTACTCATTTTTGCCTCATAAAGAACCTCTTATAACAACAATTTGTACAGCCCGTCCTGCCAAACATTCAAATCGGCAGATAAGCAGATGCAGGCATGATTTGCTGCATAACCTACACTCCTGGAAATTGAAATAAGAACACCGTGAATTCATTGTCCCAGGAAGGGGAAACTTTATTGACACATTCCTGGGGTCAGATACATCACATGATCACACTGACAGAACCACAGGCACATAGACACAGGCAACAGAGCATGCACAATGTCGGCACTAGTACAGTGTATATCCACCTTTCGCAGCAATGCAGGCTGCTATTCTCCCATGGAGACGATCGTAGAGATGCTGGATGTAGTCCTGTGGAACGGCTTGCCATGCCATTTCCACCTGGCGCCTCAGTTGGACCAGCGTTTGTGCTGGACGTGCAGACCGCGTGAGACGACGCTTCATCCAGTCCCAAACATGCTCAATGGGGGACAGATCCGGAGATCTTGCTGGCCAGGGTAGTTGACTTACACCTTCTAGAGCACGTTGAGTGGCACGGGATACATGCGGACGTGCATTGTCCTGTTGGAACAGCAAGTTCCCTTGCCGGTCTAGGAATGGTAGAACGATGGGTTCGATGACGGTTTGGATGTACCGTGCACTATTCAGTGTCCCCTCGACGATCACCAGTGGTGTACGGCCAGTGTAGGAGATCGCTCCCCACACCATGATGCCGGGTGTTGGCCCTGTGTGCCTCGGTCGTATGCAGTCCTGATTGTGGCGCTCACCTGCACGGCGCCAAACACGCATACGACCATCATTGGCACCAAGGCAGAAGCGACTCTCATCGCTGAAGACGACACGTCTCCATTCGTCCCTCCATTCACGCCTGTCGCGACACCACTGGAGGCGGGCTGCACGATGTTGGGGCGTGAGCGGAAGACGGCCTAACGGTGTGCGGGACCGTAGCCCAGCTTCATGGAGACGGTTGCGAATGGTCCTCGCCGATACCCCAGGAGCAACAGTGTCCCTAATTTGCTGGGAAGTGGCGGTGCGGTCCCCTACGGCACTGCGTAGGATCCTACGGTCTTGGCGTGCATCCGTGCGTCGCTGCGGTCCGGTCCCAGGTCGACGGGCACGTGCACCTTCCGCCGACCACTGGCGACAACATCGATGTACTGTGGAGACCTCACGCCCCACGTGTTGAGCAATTCGGCGGTACGTCCACCCGGCCTCCCGCATGCCCACTATACGCCCTCGCTCAAAGTCCGTCAACTGCACATACGGTTCACGTCCACGCTGTCGCGGCATGCTACCAGTGTTAAAGACTGCGATGGAGCTCCGTATGCCACGGCAAACTGGCTGACACTGACGGCGGCGGTGCACAAATGCTGCGCAGCTAGCGCCATTGGACGGCCAACACCGCGGTTCCTGGTGTGTCCGCTGTGCCGTGCGTGTGATCATTGCTTGTACAGCCCTCTCGCAGTGTCCGGAGCAAGTATGGTGGGTCTGACACACCGGTGTCAATGTGTTCTTTTTTCCATTTCCAGGAGTGTATAATCCAAACTGCACACACGTGAATTTAAAGCATTTAAACCACACCAAAGACGACTCAAATCATTAATTTTTTTCGTTTATATCTACAGCTAAAGTGTTGCAGATGTAATTGTTATACAAGTGACTAGTAGAGGAAAGGAAATCGAGGCAGTGCATGATGTTACTTTACAGATGACTACCTTCAATCACGATTTTAATTTGTTGACATAACATATTTTATAACAATTCGAGTAGCACAGTTCTCAAGATTCTTTTTTAAAAATGTTTTTATTTATTTGTTTACACGTCAAGTTCCGTAGGACCAAATTGAGGAGCAAATCCCCAAGGTCATGGAACGCGTCAGTACATGAAATTACAACATACAAGTAATAACTGATAAAAATAAAACTTTTATAAACCCGAAAAAAGTCAATCCATAAGTTTAAGTATACGCAATCAACAATACAACAAGAATCAGCTTAATGTTTCAAGGAACTCCTCGACAGAATAGAAGGAGTGACCCATGAGGAAACTCTTCAGTTTCGATATGAATGCGTGTGGATTACTGCTAAGATTATCGAATTCGAGTGATAGCTTATTGAAAAAGGATGCAGCGGTATACTGCACATCTTTCTGCACAAGAATTGAGGAAATCCGATCCAAATGCAGGATTGAATATTTGATGTATATACTATGGGATCAAAAGTAAGCGGAAACCCCCAAAAACATACGTTCTTCATATTAAGTGCATTGTGCTGCCACCTACTGCCACGTAATCAATATCAGTGACTTCAGTAGTCATTAGGCAGTGTGAGAGAGCCGAATGGGGCGCTCTGCGGAACTGACGGACTTCGAACGTGGTCAGGTGTTTGGGTGTCACTTGTGTCACACGTCTGTATGCGAGATTTCCACACTCCCTTGGGTGCACTGTTTCAGATGTGATAGTGAAGTGCAAACGTGGAGGGACACGTACAGCACAAAAACGTACAGGCCGACCTAGTCTGCTGACTGACAGAGACCGCCGACAGTTGAAGATGGTCGTAATATGTAATAGGCAGACATCATCTATCTAGACCATCACACAGGATTTCCCAACTGCTTCAGGATCCACTGCAAATACTATGACAGTTAGGCGGGATGTGAAAAAACTTGTATTTCATGGTCGAGCGGCTGCTCTTAAGCCACACATCACGCCGGTAAATGCCAAACGACGCCTCGATTGCTGTAAGGAGCGTAAACATTGGAAAATTGAACAGTGGAAGAACGTTGTGTGGAGGACGAATCACGGTACACAATGTGGCGATCCGACGGCAGGGTGTGGGATGGCGAATGCCCAGTGAACGTCATCTGTCAGCGTGTGTAGTGCCAACAGTAAAATTCGGAGGCGGTGGTGTTACGGTGTTGGTCGTGTTTTTGATGGAAGGGCCTTGCACCCCTTGTTGTTTTGCGTGGCAGTATCACAGCACAGGCCTCCATTGATGTTTTAAGCGTCTTCTTGCTTCCCGCTGTTGAAGAGCAATTCAAGGTTGGCGATTGCATCTTTCAAAACGATGGAGCACCTGTTCATAATGCACGGCCTGTTGTGGAGTGGTTACACGACAATAACATTCCTGTAATGGACTGGCCTGCACAGAATCTTGACCTGAATCCTATAGAACACCTTTGGAATGTTTTGTAACGCCGACTTCGTGCCAGGCCTCACCGACCGACATCGATACCTCTCTTCACTGCAGCACTCCGTTAAGAATGGGCTGCGATTCCCCAAGAAACCTTCTAGTACTTGATAAACGCCATCAAGGCATGAATTCCAGCATTGCCGATGGAGGGTGCCACGAACTTCATTTTCAGCCAGGTGTTCGGGTACTTTTCATCACATAGTGTATTTTACTAACAGTGAAAGAGTTCGTGTTTATTTCCTGCAGTCATCACAAAAATGTGTAGTTCCTATTGAATGAAGGAGACAAACAATTTTCTTACACCAGCTCACCTGACCCAAAAAAAAAAAAAAAAAAAATGACGTGTTCATGCTCTTCACAATAATTATTAGTTTATTTAGACATAACACTGATGGCCATTGTTCTGCAAATTGTTATGTGTACTCGGCATACTTGATCGAATTCCTAAAATGTGACGATCCAGACGGACAATTCACTAATGACTAAAATTTAAGAAATCTCCTCTCCTAAAACTGAAATGACCAAGAGCTACAGGGAATAGTATTGTCTGATTATTTTCTGAAAACTTCTTTATACTGTCGAAAACTTTTTTCAGTGAGAGGCTGAAATACATTATTAGTTCAGGGTGAAATCCAAATTATATGAACAGTCTTTTTGCTGTCCACCTAAGGGCAGAGATGTCGTTATCTCGAGGCCAACGGTCCAGCAAAAGCAATGAATTATTTTCTGCACCTGGTAAGAAGAAGTGTCAGATGCAGTACTGACAGTTTTTCTCTCCCATTTCTTCAGACTTCGCTACATGGATTACAAGAGTTTTGCAGCTAAATAGACATTTTTAAATTTTTGGTCCTAATTTGCCTTGCGATTCCTGATGGCTATTTCTAAGAACTCACTTAGGATCGTGAAAATATTTTTTATTCTACGGGTAGTAACCAGTCTGAACTTGCCTGTTATTTATAGCTGGTCTACTTTCAGTGACATAAAAAAACCATTTAATAGATGTAAATATGTTTTGCCCATGCAGGTAGAAAGTTGTTATTCACTCAGATGTGTAGCGACCTGCAGGGCTATTAATAGCAGTCATGATTGTCCTAATTCCCGGATCACTGATACTGTCTGCAAGGTTGCTAACTCACAAATCATAAGTTTAAAAAACAGTATAGAATGCTAAGTTCAAACGGTACGAAATTATACACTACTGACCATTAAAATTGCTACATCAAGAAGAAATGCAGATGATAAACGGATATTCATTGGACAAATATATTATACTAGAACTGACATGTGATTCCATTTTCACGCAATTTGGGTGCATAGATCCTGAGAAATCAGTACCCAGAACAACCACCTCCGGCCGTAATAACGGCCTTGATACGCCTAGGCATTGAGTCAAACAGAGTTTGGATGGCGTGTACAGGTACAGCTGCCCATGCAGCTTCAACACCATACCACAGTTCATCACGTGTAGTGATTGGCGTATTGTGACGGGACAGTTGCCCGACCAACATTGACCAGACGTTTTCAAATGGTGAGAGATCTGGAGAATGTCCTGGCCAGGGCAGCTGTCGAACATTTTCAGTATCCAGAAAGGCCCGTACAGGACCTGCAACATGCGGTCGTGCATTATCCTGCTGAAATGTAGGGTTTCGCAGTGATCGAATGAAGGGTAGAACTACGGGTCGTAACCCATCTCAAATGTAACGTCCACCGTTCAAAGTGCCGTCAGTGCGAACAAGAGGTGACCGAGACGTGTAACCAATGGCACCCCATACCATCACACCGGGTGATACGCCAGTATGGCGATGACGAATACACGGTTCCAATGTGCGTTCACCGCGATGTCGACAAACACGGATGCGACCATCACGATGCTGTAAACAGAACCTGGATTCATCCGAAAAAATGACGTTTTGCCATTCGTACACCCACGTTCCTCGTTGAGTACACCATCGTAGGCGCTCCTGTCTGTGATACAGTGTCAAGTGTAACTGCAGCCAAGGTCTCCGAGCTGATAGTCCATGCTGCTGCAAACGAAGTCGAACTGTTCGTGCAGATGATTGTTGACTTGCAAACGTCCCCATCTGTTGACTCAGGGATCGAGACGTGGCTGCACGATGCGTTACAGCCATGCGGATAAGATGCCTGTCATCTCGACTGCTAGTGATACGAGGCCGTTGGGATCCAGCACGGCGTTCCGTATTACCCTCCTGAACCCACCGATTCCATATTCTTCTAACATTCATTGGATCTCGACCAACACGAGCAGCAATGTCGCGATACGATAAAACGCAATCGCGATAGACTACAATCTGACCTTTATCAAAGTCGGAAACGTGATGGTACGCATTTCTCCTTCTTACACGAGGCATCAAAACAACGTTTCACGAGGCAACGCCGGTCAACTGCTGTTTGTGTATGAGAAATCGGTTTGAAACTTTCCTCATGTCAGCACGTTGTTGTTGTCGCCACCGGCGCCAAACTTGTGTGAATTTTCTGAAAAGCTAATCATCTGCATATCACAGCATCTTCTTCCTGTCGGTTAAATTTCGCGTCTGTAGCACGCCATCATCGTGGTGTAGCAATTTTAATGGCCAGTAGTGTAATATCATTGCTTTTCCAACGATGCTACGTTTCATTTGATGTAAGTGTAAGTATACTTGTGCTATGCTCAAACAGTGACCACTGCCGATAGGATAGAAAAGTTTTATCTTTATTTAAACAAATACTACATCGGAGACCTCTCCCTTCCACCGTCTATGGACCTGCGCATCGCGAAGTTCAGTTCACGCTTCCACCACCGGGCGAAGTCGCCGCCGCCGGGCCAGCCGCCTAAGGCCACACGCCGTGTCGGAGTCCCAGAGCTGCCGTGCCACGAGTGGGTCGCGTGTGTGTCTGCAGTCAGCTCGCTCACACCACTGAAGGGTCGGAGGCCCCGAGCAGCAGACCCCAGTCGCTGACCAGCCACAATTAAGTCCACAGTGACACCGCAACACACACATGCCGATTCTGCCACACATCTTTAAGAACCGATATAATGCATTTTCTCACACAAGAATCCTTATAAATGACTGCGATACTAGATTCGTTAGAACTATAGTGGTTTGAGGAGCACACCCATTTATGTCTTAGCCATCAAATTCGTCTGACCTGAATGCTTCTGGAATGATATTGGACGTCATCTCTACCTGTAATTTACAATAGATTTGTGTAAACGTGCAAGTTCCTGATATCTCCGGAGGAAACATCTGTACAACTGATTCGTCTGCGTACTCGATCTGCCAACAATTATAAGCTTGAAACTTCCTGGCTGATTAAAACTGTGTGCCGGACCGAGATTCGAACTCGGGACCTTTGACTTTCGTGGGCAAGTGGTAGAGCACTTGCCCGCCAAAGGCAAAGGTCCAGAGTTCGAGTCTCGGTCCGGCACACAGTTTTAATCTGCCAGGAAGTTTCATATCAGCGCGCACTCCGCTGCAGAGTGAAAATCTCATTCTGGAAACATCCCCCAGGCTGTGGCTAAGCCATGTCTCCGCAATATCCTTTCTTCCTGGAGTGCTAGTTCTGCAAGGTTGGCAGGAGAGCTTCTGTGAAGTTCGGAAGGTAGGAGACGAGATACTGGCAAAATTGAAGCTGTGAGGACGGGGCGTGAGCCGTGCTTGGGTAGTTCAGATGGTAGAGCACTTGCCCACGAAAGGCAAAGTTCCCGAATTCGAGTCTCGGTCCGGCATACAGTTTTAACCTGCCAGGAAGTTTCATATCACCGCACACTCCACTGCAGAGTGAAAATCTCATTCTGGAATTATAAGCTTGCATGTGGAATGTAGTATAAGTTGTAACAGCAGACCTCTGTATCATTACCATCCACAAGCTTGGCCAGCAAAAGACTTCCAATGCAAGTGTGTTGTTGAAGGAATCACACCCACATTCGTCAGAAACGATTTAGAAATCCTGTGGGAAAATGCAATGTCTATGCCTGACAATTAATTTACTGCATATCTTCTGCAACACAGTCTGCAGCTCGTGGTCGTGCGGTAGCGTTCTCGCTTCCCGCGCCCGGGTTCCCGGCTTCCCGGGTTCGATTCCCGGCGGGGTCAGGGATTTTCTCTGCCTCGTGATGACTGGGTCCTTAGGTTAGTTAGGTTTAAGTAGTTCTCAGTTCTAGGGGACTGATGACCGTAGATGTTAAGTCCCATATTGCTCAGAGCCATTTGAACCATTTTTTTTTCTTCTGCAGCACATTGAAATGTGTGTACTGAACTACCATCTATCTTCGATTGCAAATCTGTGACATTTGTCATCGTTCAGGTAGTATGTAGCAAGACGAGACTTTCATTAATCGAAAGGGTTACTCTTCCCCATTTAGAACTACAATGACGGAAAAAATCACAACACCGAGAAGGAATTATGCGACATAAACGGATGTTGGTAGGTGTTTTTCAACACCTGCAAGATGATGTCTGTTCAGATTTCGCACCAGTCACGTAAGACCGGTGCTAGTAGCATTACTATCAGGGTGCATCAGGTTTGCTTTAAATACACGCTGTAACGGTCGTGGCCGGCCGGTGTGGCCGTGCGGTTCTAGGCGCTTCAGTCTGGAACCACGTGATTGCTACGGTCGCAGGTTCGAATCCTGCCTCGGGCATGGATGTGTGTGATGTCCTTAGGTTAGTTAGGTTTAAGTAGTTCTAAGTTCTAGGGGACTGATGACCACAGATGTTAAGTCCCATAGTACTCAGAGACATTTTGTAACGGTCGTGAACGTTAATTGCCTTTGAGATTGGACGTGATGAGTTGATGTTAGTCAAGAATGCCTTTAAGGAGGCAAAGACGCCATTATCAACGTCATACTGAGTTTGCATGAGGTCGTGTAATAGGGCTACGAGAAGCTGGGTGTTCCTTATGTGATATTGCAGAAACGCTTGGTAAGAATTTAGAGACTGTACGTGACTGCTGGTGGCGGTGGTCACCAGAATGTATAGTCGCCAGAAGATCGGGCTCCGGACGGCCATGTGGCACTACCGAGAGGGAAGTCCATTGTGTTCTATGTATGGCTCTGGCGCATACTACTGCATCTGCAGCAGCAATTTGCGCAGCGGTTGGTACCACAGTGACACAAAGAACCGTCACTAATCGGTTACTTCAAGGACAGCTCCGAGCCAGAAGTCCTGAAGCGTGCATTCCAAACCACCTCCATTTGCGACTTCAGTGGTGTCAAGCGGGAGCTCATTGGAGGGCAGGGTGGAGTTGTGTTGTGTTTTCTGGTGAAAACTGGTCCTGCACTGGTGCCAGTGATGGCCGTTTGTTGGTTAGAAGCAGGCCAGTTGAGGGTCTGTAACCAATCTGTCTGAGTGCTAGACACAATGGACCTGCATCTGGAGTTTATGGTCTGGGGTTCGATTTCGTTTAACAGCAGGAGAAATTTCGTGGCATCCCACGCACTCTGAGTGCAAATTTATACGTCAGTCTGGTGATTCGACCTGTTGTGTTGCCATTTATGAAAAGCATTCCACGGGTTGTTTTCCAACAAGATAACGCTCGCCCGCATACCACTATGTCGACATGCTAACTTGACCTTCTCGATTACAGTATCTGTCTCTAATAGATCACATATGGGACATCATCTAACGACAACTCCAGCATCATCCACAACCAGAATTAACCGTCCCTTTATTGACTGACGAAGTCCAACAGGCATGGAACTCCGTCCCACAAACTGTATAACACAATGCATGCACGTTTGCATGACTGCATTCAACATTCACGGCTACACCAGTTTTTAATGTACCAGCGTTTCACGTTTGCAATAGCTTATCTCGCGCATACTTAAACGGAGATTTGGTGGTAAGTTCCTATGGGACCAAACTGCTAAGACCATCGGTCCCCAGGCTTACACACTACTTAATCTAACTTAAACCAACTTACGCTAAGGACAACATACACACCCATGCTCGAGGGAGGACTCGAACCTCCGACGGGGGTAGCTGCGTGAACCGTGGCAAGGCGCCTTATACCGCACGGCTACCCCGCGCGGCCGTACTTAAACCCGTGATTGTGCAATGTTAATCGCTTAAATATGTTACCTAGACAAATGTATTCCCGAAATTTCATTACTTCACGTTAATTACTTTTTGACGTTACGAATTTTTTCCGTCAGTTTATTTGCTCTTGTGGGTGCAAGATTTTCATGTTCCTCATGTCAAGCTACAAAATGTGATTTAGAGGTACTCATCAGAAATAATTTCGAAATCCTGTGTAAACGTTTGATGACTATGTGGGGCTGAGGGAAAAATGACTGTCTATACCACTCCTTAAGAGCCCAATGTACGTTGACGGCAGTACAATTGTTGTGCAGTCAGCTTAAGATATTGGGTCTCTAAATTTTCTCAGTAGTGTTTCGCGAAAAGAACATCGTCTTCCCTCCAGGCATTCCCATCCGAGTTCACGAAGCATCTCCATGACTTTCGCGTGTTCATTGAACATACGGGTAACATACCTAGAAGGATGTCCCTGAATTTCTTTCATGTTACCGAGCGAGGTGGCGCTGTGGTTAGTACACTGGACTTGCATTCAGGAGGACGTGGTTCAAACCCTCTTCCGACCATCCAGATTTAGGTTTTCCTTGATTTCCCTAAACCGCTTAAGGCAAATGCCGGGATGGTTCCTTTGACAGGCCGCGGCCGCTTTCCTTCTCCATCCTTCCTTGCGCTCCGTTTCTAATGACCTCGATATATCGATTGGGTGTTAAACACTAATCTTCTTCTCCTTCTCCTCCTCCTGATTTCATGTCTTTCTTTAATCCGACTTTGTGGAGATTCCATACAGTATACAGTGCTCATGAATGTGTTGCACTGGTGTTTTACAAGTTTCACCTTTACACCACTGTCTTCCCTTCCGCCGACCATATGTGTTCGATTCATTTCATATCACTTTGCAACGAGATGTTTAGTCGACATGACAGTGTCAAGCAGCATACCACTAATACTGAATTCGAACATTTTCCCCTGCTTATCTTGACTAACTTACATTTCCCTGCATGTAGGCCAAGTAACTATTTATCAAACCAAATAGAAATTCTGTTTAAGACATGCTGTATCCTTCTACAGTCACTCACCGATGTTACTTTCACGTAAACTACAGTGTTACCAGCAAACAGTCGCAAATTGATGCTTACCCTATCCATCAGAAAAGCTGTCGTATAAGGCTTTCCTAGGGCATTCCTCACGATACCCTTACTTCTGATGAACACTCGACGTCGAGGACAAAGTACTCGGTTCTAGTACTTGATAAGTCTTCTATCCACTCGCATATTTGGGAACCCATTCTGATTACTCGGACCTTCGTTAACAACCGCAGAGAGAGAGAACGCATCTCGGCCACTGCATGTGATCCTGCCACATGCTCCAGGTAGTGGCAGCTGGAGACACTAAGGCATGGTCTACTTGGAGGAACTGTTTGTGCTTCAACATTCTCTTGACACAGAACACAGTCATTCTTTATTATGAGTCACCCCTCTTAAAAGAGCACGCTGGTCGCTTTGGAGTGTTGAAGTTGGTGTAGAACTGGTACCAGATGAACGTGTTACACTCTGTTGCTGATAAATCATATGACATTGAAGTTGTGTATGTGTAACAGTCGGTTGTGTAGAATTAGCACAGTAAGACAGGTCGATGTGAAAATGTGACAGAATCGCAGAGAGGATTTAAGTTGGCTGATTTGTTGGTGTATCAACTCTCCAACTGTTCAACATGTCTACAAGGAATGGTGTACTACTCGCCGCCTATAAAACGATTTAATAACAGTGGTCATAAAACGATCCTGACAGCGCCAAGGACGAGTATCATAGTTTGTCAATGGCAATCAGTTTCAAACCCTATAGAAACTGTCATGCCGAATTTTCGTAACTGCTTAATACCGACGTGTCCTTGATGAGGTAAGATAATGAAGAAACTCCTGACAGTAAGAGCAATCTGGAGCCCCGGAACAGTCGTGATGGGTGCTGGCCTAGCAGTAATGCAGGTTCATCTAAACCAGTCTCTGAGCGAACATTGCGAAGATAACTGCATGCAGTGGACATTCTGTGTCTGGTATCCCTCAGAAGGCCATTCATTACAGCTGCTTGTAAACACGCACGTCTTTAATGCTCCAAACAACAGGGAAACTGGAGAGTAGCTGAATTAAAACATGGGACAGAGTCCGGTGAGTCCCGATTTTGTCTCTTTCCAAACAGTCTAACTCATCGAGGTCACCGATGACTCATTAGGCGTTTAACTCATGATGTGGGGAAGCTACAGTTCAGGCCAGAGGTGACTCTTTGATGTTTAGGGAACTTGGGCCCACTCATTCATGCTCCGTGAACATGAACCAGGATGTTTAGTTCAGTATTACCGGTGACCAAGCGGTACCCTTTCTTCTTCATGTTCATAATTAGTATTCTGTGGACACACCCGTCTTCGAAGACAACAGCCGTATTCACAGGGCTGCACGCACACGTTCCTGGTTTCACGAACACTCTGGCGTCATCGTGCACATCACCTTATCTTAATCCTATAGAAAATACGTGGTACTATTTGGAATGCCAGGTAAAACGTAGCAATCAACATTCCCGTAGTTTGGTAGCTCCTCAGAAAATTGTGGCTTCAGCTTATGACGTACTTAAAGAAACTTGTGGACGTTCGTTCTCCCCGCAGCTGTTAGCATCCCACTTACACAGTGAATGTACTTAATTTAATCCCAGTATGATGGATATAGAGGAATTACGGGCAAAGTTGAAACGGATTGTAAATCGCGCTCATTTAACAACAACATTAGGAAAATGCTGAGGAAGCAAAGACTGTTCCCTTTTCGGTTCAAAAGAGGACGTGCAGATGACGTCAGACAAAAGTCAGTAGAGATTCGTGTGCTCGTAAGATCAGTGTACGAAGCATACAACAACTGCCAACGCCATGCCCTAACAGAAGGTCTTGCCGAGAACCCGAGAAAATTCAGGTCCTACGTGAAATCGCTAAGCGGGTCACTCGTTGACCAGTCTGGTGTGGCAATAGAAGATAGCAAAAGGAAAACTGGAGTTTAAATTTTCGCGTTTAACAAATCGTTCAAGCAGGAGGGTTGCACAATATACCGTCGTATGACCATTACACATGCTCCTCTACGGAGGACGTAGTAATTGCATATTTGGTGTAGAGAAGCAAATGAAAGAGGTAAAGAGGTAAGAAGGGTAAAAGAATGGACCCAAAAAATTACAAACCAATAGCCTTAACATCGGTTTGCTTCAGAATTCTTGAACATATTCCCATTACGAATACATTAAATTTCCTTGAGACGGGAAAGTTTTGTCCACATATTAGCACGGATTAGAAAGCATCGCTCGTGCGAAGCTCAGCTTGACCTTTTCTCACATGATACCTGAATGAAGGGCAACCATCAGATTCCATATTTCTGGATTTCCGGAATGCGTTTGACACAATGCCCCACTGCTAACTGTTAACGTCAAACATCTTACAGTGACAGTATCAACAAACTGGTCTCTCGTTGGAAGAAATGGGTTCGTCACCAGAGTGACTACACTGAGAAATAAATAAGCAGACATGAATAATAAATACGTAGAATGTTAACAACGTTTGTTTTGTTTAAAAAGCTTTAGGAAATTTCACATAAAAATTCTGAGGCATTACTTTTCAGCACGTTCTCATAATTCAAATTCATTGCTGTTAGCAAAGAAACCTCCGTAGCTTTGTCCAGAACTCCATCACTGAAATATCCGATTGCAACTGAAGACGTATTATTTCGTAGTCACAGTCTCGAATTAAAGTACTGAACGGTTGTTGCAATAAAACTGCGAACAACTTAAGGTTTTGTTCAAACTATTCTAATGTCCTTTCGTCTCTTCATATCATTTTATTCTTCCTGCTTTGGGCAGAATCTGTTCGGATAGTTTCTGTGCTCGAGTTCCAGCCAATAGCATGATAAATCGCCTCTTTAAGCGTGCTATCGCCTTATCGGCATTTCTTGCTCCGAATTTATACGAAGAAAAATCCTTTTGGAAGATGAATAACACGTTTTTAATAATGAGAAATAGAACATACGTGCTACACTCCAGATTATAGATATTCTGCCTAGCTAAAATTTAACACGCTGGTAGCTGGCGACCTGTTTAATATCAGTAACGTGAGTAATTTTACTTGATTTACATATCTTACACAAATTATCACGTTAGGTAGTACAGCAGTTTCTTCTGTAATAACAAGAAACATAGCATCAAATTCGAGATTATGGTTGGTGTATTGTGAGCTTATCCTCCTTGTAGCTTTCCGTTGTTGCCAACGTATCTCACAGCTTTTAATTGGGTTTGTCATTTGTTCTGCTGGCAGTACTTTCTAAGAAATAAAATGTGCAATTAGTCTCTTCGGCTCGTAACTACCGGAAAAGGACAACTGTCTTCATTTAGTACGGCTCCTTTTTCTGAGAAGAATGCAGTTGATAGTTTGTAAATGAACACTACTATAGGAGACTTTTTGCACTTGTCGATGTTGTGAATAACGTTGACATTTGCCAATGGCCTCAGTAAGATTTGTAGGAAAATATTTTTACACCATTTTCAATTAGCTGGAGAGGACGACTGTTGATCTACTTGCATACTCTATCAAAATTTTTTGTAGGAAAAATAGCATGTAGTACAAAATCAGTCATTGTCAGTTCAACGCATAACGTTCCAGATTTTACATTGACATCTGAAGGTGACTTGTTAGGTTGTGGTGACAACATGTATACGCCATCTCAGTCTTTAAATTTTATCAGGTGGTTGGGATAGTGTAAAGCAGTAGGGTAGGGTCAACAGTTCGTTTACAACTTTTCCCATTTTTCTCCACAGCGTTTGCAATGAAATAAGCTGTGATTTAAATTAAATTTGCATAGGAAATCTTGAGCCTAGCCTGCTTTGCACTACCCTACTTCTTGATGACTCAACTTGGACTATATATGACCCAATAACTAGATGTGTAATAAATAGAGCCGGCATCTTTGGCCGAGCGGTTCTAGGCGCTTCAGTCTGGAACCGCTCGACCGCTACGGTCGCAGGTTCGAATGCTGCTTCAGGCATGGATGTGTGTGGTGTCCTTAGGTTAATTAAGTTTAAGTAGTCCTAAGTTCTAGGGGACTGATGACCTCAGATGTTAAGTCTCATAGTGCTCAGAGCCATTTGTAATAAATAGACATAAAAAACTGGATATAGAAAACCAAAACGGAAGATGAATCTTGAATTTAGCAAAAGAACAGAAATAAATATTTTAATACTGGTGATTAGTTAGGTATCAAGCTATATTTAATAATATAATCGCATTATTTAATAATATAATCATATTTTTATAAAAGCATCACTGTTGTGGACGATTAAAGACTCATATTTCGTTTTAACTGTTTTGTTTTATTTACATTTATTTACGTAGATAGGTAATTGAGTATTAGTTACAACATGAAGTAAGATCTAAATGTAATAAATGTACTGTAAGTTAAATGCCTTATCCCTACGGCGCTGAGTAATTATATAAATAAGTTAGAGTGTCCTTAACTGTGTGCATCAAAATGGACAAATGTTACTTGATTATTACTACCCATCCCAGTTCAAAAACATTAGCGAAGCGTATAGCTAGAAGAAAGGATGATCTTCACTATTCTGGGTTAAACCTGACTTGGGCACAGAAGAGGTGAATTATGCTGCCACAAAATCATTAGTCATTTCATTAGCCAAACAGCATTAAAAGTCTGACAGATAGCCAACCAGTATTTAAAAACAAATTAAAAGGATTTATGAATGACAACTCCTTCTACTCAATAGATGAAGGTTTAGATATGAAGTAGTAACTGTAAAAAATACATTGTGTAAAGAAAACTTGCGTTAAACTCACACGTTCCACATGTTTACGAAATGTCGTATTCATGATCTGAGGAAGATGTATTAATGTAATGTAATGAAACTGAATTTGCAGAAGCTCCTCATTTACAGTAAGATACGCTGATTTTAAGCCGGGAAAAGCTCAGTGACTGAGACAGTTTCATACAGCAAACGCTGTTACTTCCTGCGATTTGTTCTGCTTCGCAAAGAATAGCTGTCATTATACAAACATCTATAAAACTGCAGTTTTATTTCGATTTCCCTGCCACGAAAGAACTGCTTGTTGCTTCATTTTGAGGAGTAAGTCTGTGTATGGGACTTTTAAGTCCGTATATCTTCCACTAGTCGGTCTACTACTCTGTTGTCTGTATTGCCGATATGGCATTTCATCAAGACGAATACTATGATTTCAGTATTTCTCTTTGGTTGGTGACACTGATCTACTTGATGCAGAGCATACTGACCTTTTTTTTCATCTGTTGTAAGAGATTCATTTCAGAACCCTATGTGACTTGTCGATTATTACCACTCTTGGTATTTTCAGGTTTCCACAAGCGCGAATGGTGCGACTGGAAATATAGGAGCACCTCCTGTAGTTGAAATTTTCTTTCTCCCATAGTTCGTGGAGTGTAGCAAGAGCATCCGGTGTGAGTTCTCGAATACAAGGTAGGTGAGAACTGCTTATCTTCTCCTGCTTCTCTGTATTCTCCTGTTACTGTATTGTTTTGGCAGATTCGGTGATAGTCATAACAACATCGTAAGTATATTACCTTGGTGTATTGGAGCTTGAAAACTTTTCAATGTCAGTAACTTCCGCGTATAAGAAGATGCATTGTATCTCGGCAATTTTCCATTTGTGTATTTGTATAACTCCCTTGATTGATGTTACTTTCAGACATAATGAGTCCTCTCCACTAACTTACACTTAATCCTGTATGTTGACGCATTGTACCTGCCGTCGGATTTATAGTCCCCTGTCACAAAGTGCGCGCTAACCGAAGTAACTGGATGCTTTTGCAGTGGGTTGCACGTTTCAAGTAACAGCTGAATGAAGAACATAAATTATTTCTGTAAGAGTAAATCAGGCCTCAGACAGAAGATTGGCTTGAGCACTGCGACACTTTAGAAAGTATGGTTGTGTTGGAAATGGTATGCCGTTGCCTCCCTTCGATTTTTGAACTAACTTACCCGGCCCCTTATATGACAACCTAGAGTTTTAGCTTGTACTTCAAACCACTGTACAACTTTACATTTTTCACATTCTTATCTCATTGCCAAGGATAAAGGTGCGATAAGTGACAGAGGAAGTCACAGATCCTACTGGAGACCTATCATGTTCAATTTTTGCTGCCCTGTCGTCTTCAGTTGCGTGTAACCTCAACATATGTCTTATCCGAAAGCAGGAAAACTGCCACATCCAGAAAACTATTGCAGAGAACAAACAGGTGATTAAACACCAGACGCATCCTCACAAGCTCTCTGCTAAATCTACATCTATATCTTCATGAATACTCGGCAATTCACACTTAATTGCCTGACTTCGGACCACTTTCACACTATAATTGCGTAGGCTTCCGCGGCCAGAGACAGTTGGTGTAAAAGTTTTATGAGTGTCGTACCGTGTCATAATGTGTAGTTTTTAATAACAGATAGTTTTTTTTACATTATGAAGCGGTTCCATACTCAGAAAACTTTTATGTCACTTTCACACTATTTCTCTACCGTTCCACTCTCTAAAAACACGTGGCAAAAAGGATCACTTAAGTCTTTGCGTGCGAGCTCTGACTTCTCTTATTTTATCAAAACGATCATTTCTCCCTATTTAAATGGGTGTCGACGAGATATTTTCACATTCAGAGGAGAATGATGAAGATTGAAATGGCCATCCCAACTCACGTATCATATCCGTCGCACCCCGTTGCCTATTTCGAGATGACACAAAACGAGCCGCCCTTCTTTGAACTTTTTCGGTGTCTTCCGTCAATACCATCGGATAAGGATCCCATAATGCTCAGCAGTAGTCTAGCAGAGGACGGACAAGCGTAGAGAAGGCAGTCTCATCAAAAATGGTTCAAATGGCTCTGTGCACTATGGAACTTAACATCTGTGGTCATCAGCCCCTAGAACTTAGAACTACTTAAACCTAACTAACCTAAGGACAGCACAAACATCCATGCCCGAGGCAGGATTCGAACCTGCGACCGTAGCAGTCGCGCGGTTCCGGACTGCGCGCCTAGAACCGCTAGACCACCGCGGCCGGCGCAGTCTCATCAGCAGACCTGTTGCGTATTCTAGGTTTTCTGCCAGTAGAACACAGTCTTTTGTTTTCCTTCCTAACAACATTACCTATGCTATCGTGCCAATTTAAATTGTTCGTAATTGTAATTTATAGGTATTTAGTTGAATTGACAGCCTTTAGATTTGTGTGATTTGTCATTCAACCGAAATTTAACGCATTCCTTTTGTTACTCATGTGGATAATCTTACACATTTCGTTATTTAGGATCAATTGTCACTTGGCACCATGCAGACATCTTGTTCAAAGCATTTTGCAATTGGTTTTGATCGTCTGATGACTTTACTAGGCGGCAAATGACAGCATCATTTGCAACCAGTCTAAGATGAGTGCTCAGATTGTCTCTTAAGTCGTTTATATACTCTACTGGCCATTAAAATTGCTACACCAAGAAGAAATGCAGATGACAAACGGGTATTCATTGGACAAATATATTACACTAGAACTGACATGTGATTGCATTCTCACGCAATATGGGTGCATAGATCCTGAGAAATCAGTACCCAGAACAACCACCTCTGGCCGTAATTACGGCCTTGATACGCCTGGGCATTGAGTCAAACAGAGCTTGGATGGCGTGTGCAGGTACAGCTGCCCATGCAGCTTCAACACGATACTACAGTTCATCAAGAGTAGTGACTGGCGTATTGTGATGAGCCAGTTGCTCGGCCACCATTGACCAGACGTTTTCAATTAGTGAGAGATCTGGAGAATGTGCTGGCCAGGGCAGCTGTTGAACATTTTCAGTATCCCGAAAGGCCCGTACAGGACCTGCAACATGCGGTCGTGCATTATCCTGCTGAAATGTAGGGTTTCGCAGGGATCGAATGAAGGGTAGAGCCACGGGTCGTAACACATCTGAAATGCAACGTCCACTGTCCAAAGTGCCCTCAAATCGAACAAGAGGTGACCGAGACGTGTAACCAATGGCACCCAATACCATCACGCCGGGTGATACGCCAGTATGGCGATGACGATTACACGCTTCCAATGTGCGTTCACCGCGATGTCGCCAAACACGGATGCGACCATCATGATGCTGTTAAACAGAACCTGGATTCAGCCAAAAAAATGACGTTTTGCCATTCATACACCCAGGTTCGTCGTTTAGTACTCCATCGCAGGCGCTCCTGTCTGTGATGCAGCGTAACCGCAGCCGTGGTCTCCGAGCTGCTAGTCCATGCTGCTGCAAACGTCATCGAACTGTTCGTGCAGATGATTGTTGTCTTGCAAACGTCCCCATCTGTTGAGCCAGGGATCGAGACGTGGCTGCACGATCCGTTACAGCTTGCGGATAAGATGCCTGTCATCTAGACTGCTAGTGATACGAGGCCGTTGGGATCCAGCACGACGTTCCGTATTACCCTCCTGAACCCATCGATTCCATATTCTACTAACAGTCATTGGATCTCGACCAACGCGAGCAGCAATGTCGCGATACGATAAACCGCAATCGCGACAGGCTGCAATCCGACCTTTATCAAAGTCGCAAACGTGATGGTACGCATTTCTCCTCCTTACACGAGGCATCACAATAACGTTTCACGAGGCAACGCCGGTCAACTGCTGTTTGTGTATGAGAAATCGGGTGGAAACTTTCCTCACGTCAGCAATTTGTAGGTGTCGCCACCGGCACCAACCTTGTGTGAATGCTCAGAAAAGCTAATCATTTGCATATCACAGCATCTTCTTCCTGTCGGTTAAATTTCGCGTCTGTAGCGCGTCATCTTCGTGGTGTAGCAATTTTAATGGCCAGTAGTGTATATTAGGAACAGCAGGGGCCCTATTACACTTCCTTCGGGAACGCCAGATATCACTCATGTTTTATTCGAAGGCTTTTCGTCAGTTACTGCGAACTGTGTTCTTTCTGACAGGAAATTACAAACCCAGTCGCCCAACTGAGACGATAGTCCATACCACGCAACTTGATTATAAGCCGTTTGTGAGCAACTGTGTAAAAAGCCTTTTGAATATCCAGAAATATGGAATCTAATAAAACGAATCATAAGGTAACAAACTGTATCGATATATGCACCTAACCATACTGAAGCAAATCCGCGAGCGCGCACACACACACACACACACACACACACACACACACACACACACACACAGCACAAAAGCACAGATCACAGCTATCACAAACACCTATTAGATATTTCGTACTAATACTAAACAGCTGGCAACAATACGTGTGCAAATGAAATTTCGAAGGGCAGTAGGCAAAAGGAGAGCTCCAGAATCGGAGCAACAACACACGTAGAGCAAATTCTACGAATTCTGTCAGCACAAATTTAAACCTTTATTACGTCATAGAAAATCAGAAAGTGTCAGAACAGTTTATAACCTCAGTGCACGATGTCCAATATGTAAAACACAGTAGTAGAAGCACAAATATATGTCTATTTCAAGCCATTGATGCTGCATTTCAAATAATACAGGTGGAGAAAGTATGGCACGAAAAATTCGTTTTATTCAGTTTTTATTAGACAGACCTAAAGTGATAATTATCAACATAATATACTGTGTGGCTTTCACAACATCGTCCGACGCGACGTCCGTGAACCACTGAAGCAACATGGTATTAGATTTATCGTCTGACACTTACTCACCGAGTCACACAAATGATGCGATGGAACGCATTGATACGTCACTTTTCCCCTAGTTCCACTTGTAGTTGAGTTGTAAGCATATAGGAGTATCATTCTAACTGCTGTGCAGAGTGGAGGAAGTGAAGTTAGGGCTGGCAGCGGCGGTAGGCGGGGTATTTTTAGCGGCGTCTCGTCCCGCCGAGAGCGGCTCAGGCCGCAGCTGCTCCCGGTTCGCCTCCTGGAGGGGTGGCCCTCTTCATCTCCTTACTTCCTGACTGCTGTTTCCCTCCTCTCAGCTCTACAACTTACCTCCTACGCGTCCGAGACGTGGAGGTAGCCTGAATGAAACTTTTTTTTAGAAATGTGGGATTCTTGTAATTTAAATGGCACAGATTAGGCCTACTTACGTATAATTCTTAGATTTACACTCATGTCACAGAAAACTTTCGACTTCTCACACTGAGCTTCCAACTAACGTCGGTGTGTGGAATAGAGAGAGATAAACTGAGGCTTTCTGCGGATGATGCTGTAGTATATCGAGAGGTTGTAACAATGGAAAATTGTACTGAAATGCAGGAGGATCTGCAACGAATTGGCGCATGGTGCAGGGAATGGCAATTGAATCTCAATGTAGACAAGTGTAATGTTCTGCGAATACATAGAAAGAAAGATCCTTTATCATTTAGCAACTGGAAGCAGTTAATTCCATAAATTATCTGGGAGTAGGCGTTAAGAGTGATTTAAAATGGAACGATCATATAACGTTGATCGTCGGTAAAGCAGATGCCAGACTGAGATTCATTGGAAGAATGCTAAGGAATTGCAATCCGAAAACAAAGTAAGTAGGTTACAGTACACTTGTTCCCCGACTGCTTGAATATCGCTCAGCAGTGTGGGATCCGTACCAGATAGGGTTGATAGAAGAGATAGAGAGGATCCAACGGAGAGCAGTGTGCTTCGTTACAGGATCATTTAGTAATCGCGAAAGCGTTACGGATATGATAGATAAACTCCAGTGGAAGACTTTGCAGGAGAGACGCTCAGTAGCTCGGTAGGGGCTTTTGTTGAAGTTTCGAGAACATACCTTTACCGAGGAGTCAAGCAGTATATTGCTCCCCCCTACGTATATCTCGTGAAGAGACCATGAGGATAAAATCAGAGAGATTAGAGCCCACACAGAGGCATACCGACAATATTTCTTTCCACGAACAATGCGAGACTGGAACAGAAGTGAGAACCGATAGAGGTACTCAAAGTAACCTCCGCCACACACCGTCGGGTGGCTTGCGGAGTATGGAAGTAGATGTAGATAAAAAAAGCAGAAGACAGTAATTACTCGTATTTGTCGTCTGTGAATCTGACCGATCACAATATTTAGAATATTTGAAATATGTGGACCACACCTCTTGAACACACACACACACACACACACACACACACACACACACACACACACAAACACACACACACACACACACACACATTCTTGAATCATAGAATTTTCTAAGATATCCATATGGATATTATTTTGCCTCTTGATTAACTTGTTGCCGGCCGCGGTGGCTGTGCGGTTTTAGGCACTTCAGTCCGGAACCGCGGTGCTGCTACGGTCGCAGGTTAGAATCCTGCCTTGGGCATGGATGTGTGTGATGTCCTTAGGTTAGTTAGGTTTGGGTAGTTCTAAGTTCTAGGGGACTGATGACCTCAGATGTTAAGTCCCACAGTGCTCAGAGTAATTTTTGATTACATCTACATCTACATCTACATTTATACTCCGCAAGCCACCCAACGGTGTGTCATTACCTCCCTTTCCTGTTCCAGTCGCGTATGGTTCGCGGGAAGAACAACTGCCGGAAAGCCTCCGTGCGCGCTCGAATCTCTCTAATTTTACATTCGTGATCTCCTCGGGAAGTATAAGTAGGGGGAAGCAATATATTCGATACCTCATCCAGAAACGCACCCTCTCGAAACCTGGACAACAAGCTACACCGCGATGCAGAGCGCCTCTCTTGCAGAGTCTGCCACTTGAGTTTATTAAACATCTCCGTAACGCTATCACGGTTACCAAATAACCCTGTGACGAAACGCGCCGCTCTTCTTTGGATCTTCTCTATCTCCTCCGTCAGACCGATCTGGTACAGATCCCACACTGATGAGCAATACTCAAGTATAGGTCGAACGAGTGTTTTGTAAGCCACCTCCTTTGTTGATGGGGACTACATTTTCTAAGCACTCTCCCAATGAATCTCAACCTGGTACCCGCCTTACCAACAATTAATTTTATATGATCATTCCACTTCAAATCGTTCCGTACGCATACTCCCAGATATTTTACAAAAGTAACTGCTACCAGTGTTTGTTCCGCTATCATATAGTCATACTATAAAGGATCCTTCTTTCTATGTATTCGCAATACATTACATTTGTCTATGTTAAGGGACAGTTGCCACTTCCTGCACCAAGTGCCTATCCGCTGCAGATCTTCCTGCATTTCGCTACAATTTTCTAATGCTGCAACTTCTCTGTATACTACAGCATCATCCGCGAAAAGCCACATGGAACTTCCGACACTATCTACTAGGTCATTTATATATATTGTGAAAAGCAATGGTCCCATAACACTCCCCTGTGGCACGCCAGAGGTTACTTTAACGTCTGTAGACGTCTCTCCATTGATAAAAACATGCTGTGTTCTGTTTGCTAAAAACTCTTCAATCCAGCCACACAGCTGGTCTGATATTCCGTTGGCTCTTACTTTGTTTATCAGGCGACAGTACGGAACTGAATCGAACGCCTTCCGGAAATCAAGGAAAATGGCATCTAACTTGTTATGCCGTAATATTTATTTGTTCAGGAGCACTAATGACGTTGTGGTGTGGGCTCTAATACAACACCAATAAAAATCTTGACTCATAAATTTAATAGGTATGCTGTAACAGAACAGAGGACGGAACATGGGCAAACATTTTGTCAGATGTCAAACATTTACTCTGTCTGATCATAATGACCAGCATACGCCTGCATAAACTTTCCCCGGAGCTAATATAACTAAATCGAGTAAGAACAAAAACAACCTTTTATTACAGCGTCCCCACTTTCTACACTGTGACTTGCAAGAGCTGTCAACGGAGATAACGCACTACACTGACAGAAATAAATAGTAAAAATTTACAATATGCTACATTTCTGTGAAATAATGTTTTGTCTGCTTTTAATTTTTTTGTACGTAGGTTTTTGGAATATGTGTTGAAATAATATTGTAATGATAAAAAGCAAAATCAGACCTGCGTATATTGTGCAGTTGTATGGGTGTAGTAGGAATGGCACACTGGAAATGAAGGTTTAGTGTTCCGACGTAAGTCGCGGAACACTTCCTTCAAGCGTCGTTACGTATGGTGGGCAATAAACGTTTCTTGTCTACAACAATTGGATGGTCTTTGCTAATAACAGGTTTCCGCATAGGTATCTTTAGATATTGTGACAATAGAATAGAAATAAATTTACCAGAAGTATGTCATAATACAGGGAGCATCAACAGAACGGGAACTTTGAAAATGGAGATAAATTGATGATCACAATTACTTTACACATATTTACGTATGTCATTTTATGGTACAGAGTATGCCGTTATTGAATTTCACAAGCATTTTTGTTTCTCGAATATCAAATGCGATAGATGACCTTCTTCTAGGCGCACACATTCCTGCAGCCTGATAGGAACGTTGTGCATGGTTCGACTTAACATTTCAAAAGGATCGTGGAGATTTCCTCTCGTGTTAGTGCTTTAAGTTCTTCGGTGGTAGCAGGTCGAGTACGGTAAACTGCACTGCTAATTCGTTGAAAACTCGGACTATTCAACTGTTGAGACTCTGTCTGGCGTGGGCTTCTTACGAAAGCAGTTCGCACAGCTTCGATATTGTCTCCCGTACGAGCGGTTCTGGGTCTTCCTACATATTGCTTCTTCAGTACAGAACCCGTTGCTTCAAAATTGCCGACCGAGGTGTTAATTGCATGCGTTTAGGGAACACGACCATGCCGTCCGATGTTGAAATGATGCCGAAATTCTCGACATGCGACCTTCACACTTCCACTCTTGTAATAGGCTTTTACCGCAAAGGCACGCTACACAGCCTTCCATTGCTTCATGTTTACCGTTTATCAAATAGCAAGACAGTGCGAGCAGCATTTTATATGCCATTCGGTGCCACCTACCTCGCAGCGCTGCCACAACACGTTCCAAAATCTTCCATTCTTTTGAGTCACCCTGTATTTGTATCGCACATCTAGTTAATTTATCATCGTAGAGTCTGAAGATAGCTGTGTCTAAACGTGTTATTGATAAAGACCATCCATGCGGGCTGGATAGGAAATATTTGTTGAAGTTAAAAAAGTCACAGACTCATAATTTGCGTTCATTGCTTTTATTAACAAGTATAGCGTGGAGAGCTATGTCGAATCAGTCGTGAGGCTGACCACCACAAAAACAATAATAACAAGATATCATAGAAACTCTTTTCTTAACAATGCCTAGATCAACTGACTGCTCAATTATTAAAACAACGTTTTTGCTATAATTACCTAAATAGAGTTTACTAACATAGGTAGGAAACTTTACTGTGTCCAGCTCGGCTTTTAAATCCTCTTTGGACATGGAAGCACATATGAGACGGTGTACCACTGAGAGAAAAAATGTTCAAATGTGCGTGAAATCTTGTGGGACTTCACTGCTAATGTCATCAGTCGCTAAGCTTACACACTACTCAACCTAAATTATCCTAAGGACAAACACACACACCCATACTCGAGGGAGGATTCGAACCTCCGCCGGGACCAGCCACACAGTCCATGACTGCAGCGCCTGAGACCGCTCAGCTAATCCAGCGCGGCACTGAGTCAAAAGCTGCATGTTTGTGTTACTGGGTGTTGTGACCAAGAAGGTATTACTGAGTCTGTAGTCGTACTTCTTCTATAAATTTTGAAACAATGTGTCTGTGTACTGATGTCATTGGTGAGATATAGGAAGTTTACGTACTTCTTGCCAATCTTCACTGTGAACTGAATATTTCTATTTTTACTTTTCGAATTATGCAAAAATGTGTTGGTCTATCTTATAGTACGTGTTCACATGCACAGCACATTGTCTACACATCTCATTCAGTATTTAATATGTGCATTCAAAGATTCTTTATTCAGAGAATGTTGTTCAAAATGGGCCATGAATATTTCAGCCAAAACAGGACTAAGAGGGGACCCCATAGCTAAGCCATATAACTGTTTATAAGAAGTTCCTTGGAATTGGAAATAGTTTTGTGCTAAGCATATCTGAATGGTTAGTATCAATTCATTCAATTCCAGAGGGATGACATTAGACTTATACATAAACTCTGTCAGAATATCAACACTTTCCCCTACTGTAATGGTGGAAAACAAACTGCAGACATAAAAAGATACTAATTTAGTGCTGTGAGAGATAGATAGATTTCTTATCTTATTTGAAACGCCCACTGTGTTTGAAATACCACACTTTTATTAGATTTTTGCCTAGCTCTTAATTAAGGCGTCCAATTTACTAGTGAGTTTGTAAGGTGGAGCAGTGAATGATGATACAACTGGATGGATGGTTACCCCTTTATTGTGTAGTTCAGCGAGCCCATGCAGACTAGGAGGCACTAGACTCATGTTAGTTAGTAAATTGATTCACAATCAGAAAATATGCTTTTGAATGAATACAAATTTAATATAATCTTTGAATAATTTAGTAGGATGTTACTGAATGACTTAACTAATATGGACGCAGTGCCTCCTAGATTGCATGGGCTTCCTGAAATATATAAGCAAGATGTACTCATACATCCAGCAGTCTTCTCAAGTTTAAGTTCAAATTTTATTTTATTTTAATAGGTTTGTTTATTTAATATAAAGTGTTACATAGGCACTGTTTTTCGAGTTTAGCGTTAATGTTTTTTCCTGTTTGCTTCCTTTTTTTTGTTTCTTGTTCATCTTTTTACCTTTTAATTGCATTGCCACTGTACTGTCAAAGATGACTATTAATGCGTGCATGTGCCTCAGACATCTGTTCCAATGTTGATTACAAACGTTGTAACTTCCTTGTTGACGATAGTCAGTTAAAGTCTTATGATGGCCTTGTAAGCCGAAATATGATTAACCTGAATAAATTAACGCTGTAGGACATAAGCAAATAGTTCTTTTCCTTTAATATATTTTTTATTTTATGATCTTCATTGGACCACTCTAATCATTTATTCAAAGGTTTGCATAGGTTGTTGTTGGTCAATAATACAATACAGTTCAATAATAAATCAATAAGAAATGCGAAAGTGCAGTAGTGATTAGGGATTGTTATAATTTATCGTGATATGAATCGTGTTTTGCTCTTCTGTCTGCCCAATACTTCTTCATTCTTTCAGACATTTTCTTTCCTTCTTCGTCTGAGAGTACTCTTCCTGTAGCCCTTTTATTGACCTTTGTTTGTAGCCTGGGTTGCGTGTCTTGTAGTACTCTGATTTTCTCTGTTTTGTTGTTTAAATCGTGTACTGTAATTTGGAGTTCTCTTCTATTTTCTTTAATTTCTGTGATCCTTTTAATGTTGCTCTACTATTCCAAAATTTTTCAATTATTCCCTTACTAATTCTTTTCTGATGTTCTCATCAGATGTTAAAAGAATGAGATAAGCTTCTTCCTCATCGTGCTTATTACTGGTTTTATTTTCTTTTATTAACATTCATTGTTTCCAGAATGTTTTGGTACTAACTGAACCTTCGAGATATTAGTCTAGCAACTTCATACGTAGGAGCTTGATTCGCCATATGCAATGAATTAGATCCTGATTTACAGAATAAAATACAAGCAGAAGCGATACCGATCTTCAGTGTGCGAATAGCTTTGAAATCTTAAGCTCTGTCATATAGAACAATGATAAATGTCTGTACCACCATAATTAACACAATTTTATGTTACGGCTTGGAATATGGATAACGAGAGAACTTAATAGACAGAAACGTGATATCTTCGAAAGAAGGGGGATGAGAAGGATTTTAGGACCTGCTAAGGGCGGGGATGAAAGAATTTTATGGTATGATAGACGGAAATCGGATTACGAACATAATGAAGATGAAATGGGCTGATCATGTAACACGGGTGTCAGAAAATGCAATTTCCGTAGCTGTGATGGAGGGAAAATCATGGAAAACGCATTCTCTTGGTAGACCAAGACATCGTTGGCAATGTGAACTGTAAAACTATTTAACCCAACTGTATACTTTAGGTGACTGTAAGAAGAAAGTTCTGGATGGATGTGGCGGAGGCAACTTGTTATGGCATAGTTTGGCCCTCACGAGCCTTAATCACTGGATGACGATGACGTAAAGGTTGACAGTCACTGCTACGTCAGCGAAAAGCTTTTTAGTTATGCGTGGTGGCTTCACAAGAAAAGTTCTTACCACGTGGGATGAGTCATCATTCCCTGTTGAAGAATCCTAGTTGATTTTCTGCGGAGTGTCTTTTGACTGCAGGTATTATACAACGGCTTGTTTAATGAAACTACGGTGCTAATCGGTAGAGTTGGTGACAAATTGCCGTTGGCAGTATCTGGTATCAGAATAATACAGGAGCACTTCATACATGATCTGAATAGGTGGGATTACGAGGCAGTCGATCGCTGTCACTTTAACAGTAGTACTTCCTCCCACGCCTATCGAAATAAAAGAGTTTACTCATGGGAGGACACAGAGCGTAGCGTTCGTTCCCAAAACTATTTTTCAGAGATCAGATAGACCACTGACTCCCTGTCACCGAAAGTTTTATCACCCCTTTCCGGTCTCTAATATGAAACAGCGTTACTCAGCCCAGTGCGCTAGATAACTGTCGAAATCAATGGTTAACGAAGGAGGCACCATGCACTGTATACAAAATGTTGTTTACATATCTCTAGCATTTCAGTTTGTTACCATTTTCCAAAGCAGTATCAGTTTTTCTTCGAGTTTGACTTTAGGTCACGGCTTTTAGTGACTGAGGGAACTCTGACGGTACAAGGGTGCCTCACGGACATGCTGCGTCTTCATATGTTACCTCTGATGCGACACTATTGTGGTACCGTTTCCCAACAGTACAATATTCGTCCTTGCATAGCACGTATCTGTTTTATGTTGAGGTACTCTTGTGGCCAGCAAGATCCCCAGATTTTACCCAGACGGGACTTGTGGGGACCAGCTTAAATTTCAACTCCATCCCCGCACCAGTATTCATGATATGAAGGACCTGTTACCACAACTGCGGCCAGGTTACATCACGAGAGGATACAACATCTTTATGACGCCTTTTCCAAGCGAATCGTTGCATGAATCCAGGTCACAGTGGATGCTCGTGTTGATAAGCGGACTCACACTGCGGAGTTGTTTGTAAATTTGACTTGATTTTGTTATCACTGAAATAGCATCACATACCCTTCCCACCGGTGAAGTCTCATTTTGTTTCTTCCTCATTTTCTGGGTGCAACAGTGCAAAAGAATATAAATTCAAGTTCCAATCCTCCAGAACTATTGATCCTTATCGATCGGTCTTTGCTCGAAAAATGCTGTATTTCTATAGCATGTCAGAGCTGTAATCTTCGTGATTTGTCTAAATCGTTTAAGGTGAATGCCGGGTTGATTCCTTTGAAAAAGCACTGTCGATTTCATTCCGTATCCTTCCCCAGTCCGTGCTTCACTCGGTCTCTAGTGGCCTCATCGTCAAGGCTAAATCTTAATCTTTCTTTCCTTTCTTTTCTGTAATCTTCAGTACACAAACCACATCAAATATTGTCCAAAAATAAGTGTGTATAATTTTTGGAGGTACCAAGAGAAATTAAGTCTCGAACGAAAAGATTTAAGCATTTGCATTTCCTGAACGCTATTAGAGAGTGAAACGGTAAAGGAATAATCTGAGAGTGGTTCGATGAACCCTCTGCCAGGGGAAATTAGGTATCAATTGCAGAGCAGACATGTAACTGTCGATGTATAAGGGCAGGCAAATGAAAACGATACAGATGCAAAGAAAGTAAGTAAACTGTTTATTACTTCAAAAGTAATCGCCATAACTGTTAATAAATATATCCCACTGTGAGACCAGACGGTCAATGACTTCGTAGAAAAATGTTTGCCGTTGCGTACGAAACCATGATTGTATCCAGAAGCACACTTCTTCGTCCGAAGGCAATCGACGGCCACGAATGTCTTTCTCCAAGGCTCCAAAAATATGGAAATCGCATTGGACAGATCGGGACTGTATGGAGGATGTGTTAGGGCATCCCAGCGAAACGTCTGCAGCGTAATCGAAACAATCCTGGCAACAAGTGGGCCCTTATACATCCACCATACAGTCCAGATCCCTCCCAATGCGATTTCGTTTTTTTTATGAGCCCTACGGAAAGATATTAGTAGCCGTCGATTTGCTTCGGACCAAGACATGTACTCCTGGGTAGAATCATTCTTCCATAAGTAACCACAAACATTTTTCCATTGTCCCACATTGGGATAAAGGTATTAACAGTTATGGTGATTACTTTTCAAATAATGATCAGTTTACTTACCTTTTCCGTCTGTTTCGTTTTCATTTGACTGTCCCTTGTAACATATGTAGATGTAGATTACCACTAAAAATTAGAGACTTGACAATGCGAAATTTTCTGCGCGAAATGTCCATATATTCACATCTTAAAATACTTAATCTTGTTCGTTATAATTAGCTTACGTAAGTATGCTTTGAGTTTTCACATCGTAAACGCAAGTTTTCAGTTGCATATTAAATGAGGCATTCCATATCACGTAAATTATTCGGATGTTTCGTTAAAGCAGTTCTTACGCTTATTATTCTTAGTTGTGTGCATAATATAAGATGATCGGAGTTGGTAAACTCGTATAGACTCCGGGGTTTCGGCAGCCGAACCCCTAGACGGGCTGATGTTGCGCCCTGGCGCGTGTGAATTAATAATGGTGCGTGTCACCTGGGCGGGCCGCTATTTGCATATAGATCATCTTCAGCAACATCATGCTGTTCTCCCAAAGCTTCCCAGAACAGTCTCGTCCCTCAAGACAGCACGTAGTCTCCTCCGACGATGTATGATCTCACTGGTCAAATACGCCGTAATGTTGTTATAGTACATTATGGCTAACGCCTATGAAGCTTCCTAGGTAGTGGCGACATAACAAAAATGTTAGGATCATTTTAATAGAGTCTTGCGAGGCTCAAAACGAGAAACATCAGATAAAGTAGCTTTCAAGGTTCAGTACTTGGCTTCCTATACGACATATAATATATATGGATTTTCAAGGATCTGAATGGAGTTTAAAAAAGCGTTCTGCCCGCTGATAACACGGGCGGAGTGAACATAGTAACGGTTTGCAATTAGAGAAAGTGGTAAGTGTACAAACGTACTACCGCCAACTTCAATACACTGAGTTTATTTTAACTAAAGACACTGAAATATCTCGAAAATTACACATCGGATCAAAAAAAAAAATCCCAATTTGTTTCTCTCGGAGGGAGACGTCCAATGATACCACACTCAACGGGGGGAGGGAGGGAGGGGGAGGGTCGGACTTCGAAGTCTCCAATGAGAACCCCTGGCTTTTATTGCAAATTACAACTCTACGGCAAAATCTACGTCAATTTTGTCTGAAGCAGTTTCTTCGTTTCGCCACAGATGCTGCATCAGAAATACCTATGCTGACATTCCCGCAGATATCCCTCTGTCCTATGTACGGTTATTTGAAAAGCGGATCACTAAGTGTATTGTAGTTGGCGGGACTACGTTTGAACACTTACCCTAATTAGAAAAGTAGAGTAGCATTCGCCTCGAGTCACGGCCACAGTGGCGCGTCGAGTAGTCCCCTGTTCGATATGTCGGAAGAATACAACGTTGCTAATCGGGTTTCCAGTTAGAAGTTATGAAATACTGGCCAGTCCTACCCTCGCAGCATGGAGGTGGGGTCCCACGTGCTATTCGACATTCAAGGGCCACTGAGCAGCATGTCGTAAATTACGATCGTGAACTCATTTCTGTTCTTCCGATTACAGCGTCATCTGTGGCGAAACGAAGATAATGCTTCAGACAATACGTATGTAGATTCTGCCGTAGAATCGTAATCTGCATAAAAACCTGGCAGTCCCATTGAAAATTTCAAAGTTAACCCCTGCCACCCACGCACAGCGTAGGATGACGGCTCGAGTGGGGTATCGTTGGTCATCCCCCTACGAGACAAGCAAATTGGAACTATAAGATATAATATTCTCAGAAATATTGTATAGCTAGAAAAATTTCTGAAAGATGTCTAATATTTTAGCCCTTAAATATTTAACTACCTACCGTCACGCATATGACTAAAACCATGGGACAAACACGAATAAAAAAAAAGAATTAAATTCGTATGCAGAGTGGTCCAGAAAAATGTATCCACTGTGTAAAAGCCCATAACTGGCAAACTAATTGACGGAGTTGTCTCATCTTTAGTAGTGTAATAGCTTGTAGTTCCGGCAATCGCCACACAAGCGTTGTATTGCGTTGTTTTGTTTTGTCAGATGGCAGTCGCCAGATAGTCAGTGTTTTGTTCTTAGTTGCACCTAGTTACTCGAGTAAACAAGGCTGGCGCAAGGCTTACATTCGATGAAAGGAAGTCAGTTTTGAAGTGGTATTTTAAGCACGAAAACATTAATGATGTTCAACGGCAATGGCGAAATGAGTATCAAACAGAGCCACCGACACGTTTAACGATTCGTCGCATTCGAGACAAATTTGAAGCCGAAGGCTGTGTTAAAGACGTACACAAACAACGATCTGGACGACCTGTAACAGTTACAAGTCCAGCTACCTCTCGTCGTGTGTTACAACAATTCACTCGCTCACCACAGAAGTCTGTGAGACAGTGTTCCTGTGAAACGGGAGTGAGTCGCTCAAGTGTTCGGCGAATGTTGAAGACTGCAAAGTGGAAGTGCTACATCCCACGATTGCTACACGCAATGAACGAGGACGACCCAGATCGTAGAACGGATTACTGTGAGTGGTTTACTAACATGGTACGCAACGATGAAGAGTTTGCAGAGATGATTGTGTGGTCTGATGAGGCACAGTTCAACCTCAGTGGTACAGTAAATCGCCACAATTGCATCTACTGGGCCGCCGAAAATCCGAACGTCTATGTAGACAAAGCCGTGAATTTGCCAGGAGTAAATGTGTGGTGTGGGTTGTCTTACCGGGGCTTGATTGGGCCATTCCTCTTTGACGGCGCATTTACCGGTGAGGTGTACATTCAGAAGCTTTTTACCTGCCATCCGAAACTTGTATGGAGACGGAAGAGTTTACTTTCAACAAGATGGTGGTCCAGCCCACTACCAAAATCGTGTTAGGGCGTATCTCGACGAAAATCTACCAGGAAGATGGATAGGCCGTAGAGGTGCTGTGGAGTATCCACCACGTTCCCCAGAGCTAACTCCTCTAGACTTTTACCTGTGGGGAACACTAAAGGACGTCGTTTATCGACAAAAGCCACGCACATTGGATGAACTTCGAGAATCCGCCGTATATTCATGTGCAAATATCCAATTGAACACGTTGCAGTCAGTAGTTCGTGCTGCAGTTTGGCGGCATCGTTTGTGTGTGGATGTTAATGGTGACCATTTCGATCACCTACAGTGATATGTTTAAGTTGGACTTTAAGCTATACTTTCACCAAAAATGAGACAACTCCGTCAATTAGTTTGCAAGTTATGGACTTTTAAACAGTGGATACATTTTTTGGACCCCTCTGTATATAAATTAGACTGGTGTGCGAAACTTAAGAACGAAAGTTACTTTCGCATGATGTGTCACTCCCAAACTTGGACCACACGTAGAAAGAATTACTACAGTACAGTGGAGTACAGTACAAAACATAACGGAAAAAATGTTCAAATGTGTGTGAAATCTTACGGGACTTAACTGCTAAGGTCATCAGTCCGTAAGCCTACACACTACTTAACCTAAATTATCCTAAGGACAAAGACACACACACACCCATGCCCGAGGGAGGACTCAAACCTCCGCCTGGACCAGCCGCACAGTCCATGACTGCAGCGCTTGAGACCGCTCGGCTAATCCCGCGCGGCGATAACGGGAAGAAATACGCTTTTTTTCAAAGAAAATAATTACACTGACGTCACAGCAATTCATAATGGTTCCTTGAGCTTTAGAAGAGGCGGGAAATGATTTTGATAGGCTTTGTGATCGCTGCTGACGGCTATGCAAGCTCTGCAACGTCCCTCCATGCTGGCCACATGGTTGGAAAGGAGCTCTTGTGGTAGTCTGTTCCATTCCACCATCAGCGCGGTTGATAACGGCTGGATGGTCGTTCATGCATGTGGACGTGCTACAACATTTCTCCCCAACGCATTCCACACGTGCTCGATTGGATGCAAGTCGGGGGAACGGGTAGGCCAGTCCATTCGCCGGATATTCCCTGGCTCAACGGCCTCTTCACCTGCGCAGTTCGATATGGTAGCGCATTGTCAACCACAAAAAGAAAAGACGCACGTGGGGAAGGGAGTACAGTGTCACAATAACTTTGACTGGTGGGTGTACCGTGTTCAAAGATTTGAAAGTCAGCACGCCCATGCAACAGTACGCCTGCCCGCACCATAACTCCCGGACTACCAAAACGAACATGTTCGACATTGCTGGACATACCCTCATAAGGCGAGAGGTGGGAACACATAGTTCACCCAGAAAAATTGTCGAGCATGACTGCTTATTTCTGGCGAACACGATTTTATATTTCTTTCAGTTACCTTTTGTACAATACTGCAACATTTCTTACTACAGTATGTATGGCCCAAGTATCATCGAGCTGTGTTACTTGGCAGTGACACATCATACGAATGTTATTGTCTTCCTTAAGTTTTGCACACCAGTGTATTTGGATTTACCACTCCATCCAGATGTTAATACTGTTGCTGGAATGTATTGTATTGTATGTTAACCGGGGACCTAGAAACGACGGAGAGGCTCCGTCCCCGCCGCAGCCGCAGTGGTCCGCAACCCCACGACGACTACCGCAGTCCACTTCACCCGTCCGTCGCCCCACACCGAACCCAGGGTTATTGTGCGGTTCGGCCCCCGGTGGACCCCCCAGAAAACGTCTCACACCAGACGAGTGTAACCCCTATGTTTGCGTGGTAGAGTACGTGGAGAACTGGTTTGCGCAGCACTCGCCAAATTAGTGTAGCTGAGGCGGAATAAGGGGAACCAGCCCGCATTCGCCGAGGCAGATGGAAAACCATCTGAAAACCATCCACAGACTGGCCGGTTCACCGGACCTCGACACAAATCCGCCGGGCGGATTCGTGCCGGGTACCAGGCGCTCCTTCCCGCTCGGAAAGCCGTGCGTTAGACCGCACGGCCAACCGGGCGGGCTGTTGCTGGAATGTACTTGGTTAATTAAGGCCTGTATTATTATATAAACGATAATTCAGTCCTCTTTTAAACATTGTCAGTCGCGAGTACTCAGTGTGTTGTCTGAAATTATTAAAAAATGGATCAAAGGCCTCTGAGCACTATGGGACTTAACATCTCATGTCATCAGTCCCCTAGAACTTAGAACTACTTAAACCTAGCTAACCTAAGGGCATCACACACAACCATGCCCGAGGCAGGATTCGAACCTGCGACCGTAGCAGTCCTGCGGTTCCGGACTGCAGCGCCTAGAACCGCATGGCCACCGCGGCCGGCTTGAAATTATTAGCTTTCCTATCTGTACACTAAGGTATTCATTTACTACATACTTTACTTACTCGTGTTTCACTCTATCATGCATGCAGTAAATCAGCAGCACGTGATACTTGAGGCGAAGATATATTAGTATGAATAGTTTCCATGAGACTGCACTGTAACCCTATCGTTACTCGTTAATAAGCGACGCCAAATAGTTCCTTTACAACTTCAACAGTTTCGTCTCTTTTGTGTCGAGGAACAACTCGAACTATCTATCGGTACCACAAGCTAATCAGTATAGTCCATGGCTCAGTGTCACTGCGTTAGATACTCTGACGAGAGTGGAAATTGTTCCTTCAACTCCTTTCATGGGAACTGTTAAGAATGTTAAATATTTTTAGTAGTACCAGAAATACTTGTTACTTGGTTATACACTACTGGCCATTAAAATTGCTACACCATGAAGATGACGTGCTACAGACGCGAAATTTAATCGACAGGAAGAAGATGCTGTTGTATGCAAATGATTAGCTTTTCAGAGCGTTCACACAAGGTTGACGACGGTGGCGACACCTACAACGTGCTGACATGAGGAAAATTTCCAACCGATTTCTCATACACAAACAGCAGTTGAACGACGTTGCCTGGTGAAACGTTGTTGTGATGCCTCGTGTAAGGAGGAGAAATGCGTACCATTACGTTTCCGACTTTAATAAAGGTCGGATTGTAGCCTACTGCGATTGCAGCTTATGGTATCGCGACATTGCTGCTCGCGTTGGTCAAGATCCAATGACTGTTAGCAGAATATGGAATCGGTGGGTTCAGGAGGGAAATACGGAACGCCGTGCTGGATCCCAACGGCCTCGTATCACTAGCAGTCGAGATGACAGGCATCTTATTCGTATGGCTGGATCGTGCAGCCACGTCTCGATCCCTGAGTTAACAGATGGGGACGTCTGCAAGACAACAACCATCTGCTCGAACAGTTGGACGACGTTTGCAGCAGCATGGACTATCAGCTCGGAGACCATGGCTGCGGTTACCCTTGACGCTGCATCACAAACAGGAGCGCCTGCGATGGTGTACTCAACGACGAACCTGGGTGAACGAATGGCAATGCGTCATTGTTTCGGATGCATCCAGGTTCTGTTTACAGCATCATGATGGTCGCATCCGTGTTTGGCGACATTGCGGTGAACGCAACATTGGAGGCGTGTATTCGTCATCGCCATACTGGCGTATCACCCAGCGTGATGGTATGGGGTGCCATTGGTTACACGTCTCGGTCACCTCTTGTTCGTATTGACGGCACTTTGAACAGTGGACGTTACATTGCAGATGTGTTACGACCCGTGGCTCTACTCTTCATTCGATCCCTGCGAAACCCTACATTTCAGCAGGATAATGCACGACCGCATGTTGCAGGTCCTGTACGGGCCTTTCTGGATACAGAAAATGTTCGACTGCTCCCCTGGCCAGCACATTCTCCAGATCTCTCACCAATCGAAAACGTCTGGTCAATGCTGGCCGAGCAACTGGCTCGTCACAATACGCCAGTCACTACTCTTGATGAACTGTGGTATCATGTTGAAGCTACATGGGCAGCTGTACCTGGACACGCCATCTAAGCTGTGTTTGACTCTGTGCCCATGCTTATCAAGGCTGTTATTACGGCCTGACGTGGTTGTTCTGGATACTGATTTCTCAATGGCTATGCACCCAAATTGCGTGAAAATGTAATCACATGTCAGTTCTAGTATAATATATTTGTCCAATGAATACCCGTTTATGATCTGCATTTCTTCTTGGTGTAGCAATTTTAATGGCCAGTACCGTATTTTTACACCTCATGGAGTTGATCTGAGTTTTTAAATGTGAAGGAATATATGTCTAAAATTCTGAAATGTAAAAAAATTTAATTGGTGTTGTATTAGAGCCCACGACAGCATGTCATTAGTGCTCCTGCACAAATAAATATTGCGGCATAACAAGTTAATCAAAAAATGGTTCAAATGGCTCTGAGCACTATGGGACTTAACTTCTATGGTCATCAGTCCCCTAGAACTTAGAACTACTTAAACCTAACTAACCTAAGGACATTACAAAACATCCAGTCCAAGTTAATCAAGAGGCAAAATAATATCCAGATGGATATCTAAGGAAATACTATGATTCAAGTGTGTGTGTGTGTGTTTAAGAGGTGTGGTCCACATATTTCAAATATTCTAAACATTCTGATCGATCAGATTCACAGACTACAAATAATTACTGTCTTCTGCTTTTTTTTTTTATCTCTCTCTTCATCAGGTAGACGTACCATAATACATCAGATTTGAGAGCGAAGTGCCGGCCGAAGTGGCCGTGCGGTTAAAGGCGCTGCAGTCTGGAACCGCAAGACCGCTACGGTCGCAGGTTCGAATCCTGCCTCGGGCATGGATGTTTGTGATGTCCTTAGGTTAGTTAGGTTTAACTAGTTCTAAGTTCTAGGGGACTAATGACCTCAGCAGTTGAGTCCCATAGTGCTCAGAGCCATTTTTTAAGAGCGAAGTATTTCCCCACAAGCTGTAATGAGGCAAATTAAAAATATCACCTAACAAGGCACGATACAGAATCCAAAACTGAATATTCATAAAACGACCAGCATTCATCATTCCTTATATCTCTTCTTTCACAGCTTCGCTTCAGTTAGCTCATAAAAAAGCGGAATTCTTATAGTGTTCCCACTGTTCTTTTGTGGCAGATCTTCATTAATAAATCATTATGACAAACTGTGATAACTGAGTGAAGTATACTTTCAAGTACCTTTTTTGAAACGAAAAAATATACAAATTTCAAGTTTTTAACTATAGTACACGGATGTTGATTGCGTGGGACTTATTTTTCAGTAATCCAGCATTATGCAGATGAACTAGTTTGATTGATATTTATCCAGGACTGCACGTGACCTAAAATGGGTAGTTAAATTCATGTAGTACGCATCAGGCGTCAAAAATTGTTGCCCGATGAGCAATGAGAATGTGACGTAGCTAAAAAGAAACATTTTCACGATGCTTGGAAATTAGTGGGAGGAATGGAAGAATCGGAACACTGACTTAATCATTAGATCAGTGTGGTGTCACCGCCAGACACCACACTTGCTAGGTGGTAGCCTTTAAATCGGCCGCTGTCCCTTAGTATACGTAGGACCCGCTTGTCACCACTATCAGTGATTGCAGACCGAGCGCCGCCACACGGCAGGTCTAGAGAGACTTCCTAGCACTCGCCCCAATTGGACAACCGACTTTGCTAGCGACGGTTCACTGTCAAAATACGCTCTCATTTGCCGGGACGATAGTTAGCATAGCCTTCAGCTACGTCATTTGCCCCCTCCATCAAAAACACGACCACATCATAAAACAACCACCTCCGAATTTTACTGTTGGCACTACACACTCTGGCAGATGGCGTTCACCGGGAATTCGCCATCCCACACCCTGCCATCGGATCGCCACATTGTGTGTCGTGATTCGTCCCTCCACACAACGTTTTTCCACTGTTCAATCATCCAATGTTTACACTCCTTACACCAAGCGAGGCGTCGTTTGGCATTTACCGTCGTGATGTGTGGCTTATGAGCAGCCACTCGACCATGAAATCCAAGTTTTCTCACTTCCCACCTAACTGTCATACTATTTGCATTGGATCCTGATGCAGTTTGGAATTCCTGTGTGACAGTCTGGATGGATGCCTGCCTATTACACATTATGATTGTTGTCGTCGTCCGATCTTTGTATCTGCACAGTGAGTGTACTAATGTGTAAACCTAACTTACCACTTAGCGCGCAAATGGACAAAACATCTGAACTGTCTTATCAAGCCCAGGGTTTCAAACAGACATTCTAAATAAATATGACGCAGCTCCTGTAAGGCAGCTAATATCAGGTGCAGAGTGTAACAGAAATCATTAGAAATGCTGCTGTCACATACCTAGAATGCATGAATTAATAAAAGTGGCAGTTTGGGGTCTATTCTAGAAAGACAACACAGCTATTCCCTTTTTTATTCTACATATAATTTATCAACTGTTGCTTTCAGGGGTCAAGTGATAAACAACAATCATGTTCAATTACTTTTGACACTCAATAACAAAATGTTTAATTTTTGGACATATTGAAATGACGATTATTAAAGTCGTTATTTCTACATATGAAAATTTTTTATCACAGGAAAGAATGATTATTAAAAATCCTCATCAGCTTATTTAAATCTACGTTGTTGTAGCTTTTCAGTGCACTGAGTTGGTGGAGAATAAATTTACTTTCTAAACCAATGAAAAAGCTCTCATGTACTCAATGTGAGGGTAGGGTAGTATCCTAGCTTTTGATATTCAGTGGTCAAAGCATATGCAAGTTGGAGTGAGCTAAATCTAGACTCAATATTTACGGTGGCCTAATGCACGATGGTACTTTACCAAGCGGCATTTGCAACGGCATTGTCTCCGTGCTGGATCTGAAATGCTAATTTCCTACTTTGGTCTTGACTGAATTCACTCAATCGCAACTTTTCTGCAATCTGTAGAACGTTAATCTTTCCCTAGTCAAAATAATGGCTATTGTACACTTGCCATGGGTTGGAGCGACATGCACAATTTCTTTGCCCACAAAATTTCCTGCAGGAATAATTAACTACCGCTTTGCTATCTGTCGCCACGATACATGAAGTGTATCGTCCTAATTTTGCAGAAAGCAAAGCTCTCGATGCCTTTGCTTATTTCCACACAATTTTGCAGACGAGAGAGAGAGATAGAGCCTTAATTTTAGGTCACAAAATGCTTTTATATAATGGGGATCTCCCCAATGTATTGCGTCTGCATCGCCAAGTATGGCTGCAGCCAATCACCGTCTCGCTAGAGTTGTATACATTTTTGTTTTTATTGCTGGGTCTCAGCCTAGCCCTGTTAATGATGAGCAGCTACTTACCCTAGGTCCCAGCCCTTATTTACGTTAAAAGGAGTAACGTATTGTTCTGGCCTTATTCCTTTCTGCGCTGAAGTTCGCCGTTCTCTTGCTAAATGGGAGTTTGACGATATAATTAACCACCTGCTCGGTTTGTCTCCAAAATACGTTTCACTTTAACTTGTTTGTTCATGACAGTCCATATATTGGTAGATATTGTTTTCTTAGTTTTCGACACATGAGATTAACTGCCATTGCCTTTTGTTGATATAATACAATTATTCTCTTGTGAGGATCTCATACTGTATCGTACTGTCGTTATGTATCAAGCTCATGCAAGGTCCATAAAATCCGGCCGGCCGCGGAGGCCGAGCGGCTCTAGGCACTTCAGTCCGGAACCTCGCGACTGCTACGGTCGCAGGTTCGAATCGTGCCTCGGGCATGGATGTGTGTGATGTCCTTAGGTTAGTTAGGTTTAAGTAGTTCTAAGTTCTGGGGGACTGATGACCTCAGATGTTAAGTCCCATAGTGCTCAGAGCCATAAAATTCGGACACCTTACACCGTCTTCAACTGTCGGCGGTCTCTGTCAGTCAACAGACGAGGTCGGCCTGTGCACTTTGGTGCTGCACGTGTCCACGTTTCCACTTCACTATCGTATCGGAAACAGTGCACGTGTGGATGTTCAGGAGTGTAGAAATCTCGCGTACAGACATATGACACAAGTGATACCCAAACACCTGACCACGTTCGAAGTCCGTCAGTTCCGCAGAGCACCCCATTCTGCTCTCTCACGATGTCTAACGACTACTGAGGTCGCAAGTATGGAGTACCTAGCAGTAGGTGGCAGCACAATGCACCTAATGTGAAAAACGTATGTTTTTGGGGGTGTCCGGATACTTTTGATCACATAGTGTACCTACCTTATTGAAAGACTACTCGTTCTTAATCAGTGACAGCACGGTTTTCTCTGGCGTCCTCACGCTCAAGTTGAATATATCTATATATTATTTCAGATTATTTAATTTAATTACATTTCATTTTCAAAATAAAAGTAACTGAAGAAAGAATTGCTTGGATAATTTGTCTTTCAGGCCCAGACAATTATTATTTGTCACAGCGACCTAAAGTCCCACTTCAAGAGCACGATTCTTGTGGGCAGAACGTCCAAGTTGCACGTAGACTCACCGTGAAATTCTGGAGGTATGAGGACTAAATGAAGCATCGCATCCATCCGTGGCGAGTAGTGGCAACAGTTTGACCAAGGCCGCAGAGGCGTGCGTGCTGCTGATCGGGAACGAAAGCCATCGACATCGACCACAGACGACAATGCCCAGGCAATCGAGGAAGAACATCTGGGTGAAAAGAGAAATTCGAATGATGAGGATGTTCACAGAGCTATTCTGGAGGTATGACCAAGGAGCGGATTTCTGTCGTCGAGGAATTCAATGATTAGTACTTACAGAACATTCCGACCGTTGTTTGCAGCGACTGGGTGACTTTCTTGAAAGACAGTGTCATAGTGAAGTGTATTGCAGTACTCAGTAAACATTACTTGTCATATTACAAAAATATGTAACTTACTTTTTGAAGTCCCCTCTTAATAACGACTGTTCCAGTCAAGCGTGACATGGAAAATCATGAGGTTGGAAGGAATGGGATACCACTACACGAACATCTCTTAATCGTTGTTCACTGTGCGGATCTCACGTTTATCTGGAAAAATATTGCTCGTTTGCAATTGTTGCAGTCACTGAAAGGGATTTACATCTTCATCTACATCTACATGACTACTCTGCAATTCACATTTAAGTGCTTGGCAGAGGGTTCATCGAACCACAATCATACTATCTCTCTACCATTCCACTCCCGAACAGCGCGCGGGAAAAACGAACACCTAAACCTTTCTGTTCGAACTCTGATTTCTCTTATTTTATTTTGATGATCATTCCTACCTATGTAGGTTGGGCTCAACAAAATATTTTCGCATTCGGAAGAGAAAGTTGGTGACTGAAATTTCGTAAATAGATTTCGCCGCGACGAAAAACGTCTTTGCTCTAATGACTTCCATCCCAACTCGCGTATCATATCTGCCACACTCTCTCCCCTATTACGTGATAATACAAAACGAGCTGCCCTTTTTTGTACCCTTTCGATGTCCTCCGTCAATCCCGCCTGGTAAGGATCCCACGCAGCACAGCAATATTCTAACAGAGGACGAACGAGTGTAGTGTAAGCTGTCTCTTTAGTGAACTTGTTGCATCTTCTAAGTGTCCTGCCAATGAAACGCAACCTTTGGCTCGCTTTCCCCACAATATTATCTATGTGATCTTTCCAACTGAAGTTGTTCGTAATTTTAACACCCAGGTACTTAGTTGAATTGACAGCCTTGAGAATTGTACTATTTATCAAGTAATCGAATTCCAACGGATTTCTTTTGGAACTCATGTGGATCACCTCACACTTTTCGTTATTTAGCGTCAACTGCCACCTGCCACACCATACAGCAATATTTTCTAAATCGCTTTGCAACTGATACTGGTCTTCGGTTGACCTTATTAGACGGTAAATTACAGCATCATCTGCGAACAAACTAAGAGAACTGCTCAGATTGTCACCCAGGTCATTTATATAGATCAGGAACAGCAGAGGTCCCGGAACGCTTCCCTGGGGAACACCTGATATCACTTCAGTTTTACTCGATGATTTGCCGTCTATTACTACGAACTGCGACCTTCCTGACAGGAAATCACGAATCCAGTCGCACAACTGAGACGATACCCCATAGGCCCGCAGCTTGATTAGAAGTCGCTTGTGAGGAACGGTGTCAAAAGCTTTCCGGAAAACCAGAAATACGGAATCAACCTGAGATCCCCTGTCGATAGCGGCCATTACTTCGTGCGAATAAAGAGCTAGCTGCGTTGCACAAGAACGATGTTTTCTGAAACCATGCTGATTACGTATCAATAGATCGTTCCCTTCGAGCTGATTCATAATGTTTGAATACAGTATATGCTCCAAAACCCTACTGCAAACCGACGTCAATGACGTTGCACCTCAGTGCATGTGCGTCGTAGTGGTTAGCCATCAGCAACATCAGACTGAGCAAGTAATACGCATGACTCAGAAGAAGCCAGCGATAGGATTGAGTAATCAAAAGGTGAATATCGTAAGTTAACAGAGTAACGAAGAATCTACGCATCAGCCTCCCAAGTCGGTCTCCAGAGTTTGTCTTTCTGAAACTCTTTTATGGCCACAGAAAATGCTAAGATGGCGAGAGGAACTGGAGTTTTTCCCACCAGATGCAGTCACCTTTAATGGTTCCCTTTGTGTCTTCTCTCCCACGTTTGTTCTCCTGTGCCTTCTGTTAAACTGTAACTGTGAGCAACTTTTAAAATACTCTTAAGTCACGTCTGCACGAGACAGGAATGGAGCTCTTTAGCAGTATCGTCTATTCTGGTTGTCGAGTCGGCACAACATGCCTTGTCTGTCGCTGCAGCCAGATGCTTTGGATAGCCCGTTACTAGCAGTACTTTTTCTTAGGCACCGACTTCCCCCAGGCGTCAGGTAGCTTTGTAGTCAGTGAGCAGCGAAATCCGTTTAACTACTAGATTGCCCTCGGACGAGAGCCTAAGTGCTGTGCTTTCAGAGTGTCGGCTATCGAGGAACTGTTCCGTCCAAGTTTAGAGCACCGGCTTGCTGTGGTGTCCATTATCTCAGTGGTCCTGCTGAGGCTCTTTCGACACGCCGCTTGAAAATTTGAGGTATACACATGAATTCGACTTGCTGTCAATTATCAGTTTCAGCATGCAAGTGAGGAATGTGGTGTATGGTAGTTACGTTCATATGAGTGACGTGATTCACGCAGATGAGAAGAAGAAAACTTTATCTTACTGTCTGTCAGCGATTACTTCAGTACAGTGCAACCACCAGACCGTTACTTTACTTTCACTTAAATAAAGCTGAAGTTTTGTGAGACTTCTGTTGCTGAAGAATTCGGCTCTCCTGTAACTGATAACATCTCAGCAACATCATTTTCTACCCCTTCCCCATTCAATTCTACAAAATTCTAAAAACTGTAAATATATGTGTCATTTCATGCTTCCATGAATAAATTTTGAGTGCGAAAAGAACATGTTCACAATGTCAGTGTCTATAACATTTGAGTATTTTATCTTCGCAAGGATTTTGTGTGTCGAATGTGTGCACTATCACTGTGATTTGAAAATGTGTTATTTTACCAGCAAGCATCGAGAAAGAAGTGACTATGTTGGTTAATATTGGTCACAGGAGTTTCTACGCCGATACCGATTCCGGAAGCTGAATACGCTTGAGGTTTATCTCGCCCGTCGCCAGTGGGACTGTCTCGGCAACTCGGTAACATTTTGCATGTTGGTCCAGACAGCCTGCCACAAAGAATGAAAGGGTTTGTGGCAGCGGAAGGTGTGGCAGTTAGTGTCGCAGTATTTTACTCGAGTTTAACGGCCTCCTTTCTCTGATGTTTTAAAATTAGTGAGTGAGCTGGGGCTAGTCTGGGAATGTGCGAGGGGAAAGAACTTTCTTGGTACGCGTAGATATGGAGCCTCCGGGCTAAGCAGATGCTTGTACGAAGCAGTGTCAACAACAACACAGTGTCTCGATGAGCCTGAACAATCTTACTATCATCAGAGCTTGTACAAGTCTTGCTATCTACATCTACTTACCTATTCCGCAAGTCACCACACGGTACATGGTGGAGGTTACCTTGTAACACTACTAGTCATTTCCTTTCCTGTTCCACTCGCATATGGAGAGAAGGAAAAACGACTGTCTATATGCCTCCGTAAGAGCCCTTATTTCTCACATCTGGTCTTGACAGCCATTACGCGATTTGTGCTTTGGTGGCGATAGAATTGTCCTGCAGTCACCCGCAAATAACAGTTATCTAAACTTTCTCAGTAGTGTTCCGCGAAAGAAAAGTCATTTTCCATCCAAGGATTCCCATTCAAGTTCATGGAGCATTTCCAAACAACTAAAATATTCGTCGAACCTACCGGTAACAAATCTAGGAGCGCGCCTCAAGAATTTAAATTGAAAGATATATCTTGCATGTGACTGGTTGGGTTTAGCGTCCCACCGGCGTCCAGATCATGGTGAGTGGCTCATTAACTGAGTTACGACAGTAATGTCGAAGGGAATCGAGTGTGTCCTCCCTGAAACAGCTTCTTCAACAGTGGAAATTAAAAATATCATATGGAACTTTTGGGTTGGACAACTGGTTGGTGTTCAGTCGTCAGAATCGGGAATTTATTATTCATTCGCACACACTGAGCACTTATTCTTTACGAAATGTGCGCTTTAAGTGTAGCTGTTTCCTATTTGTAATTCTGAATACTGTAGGTAGTGTGATGTTTTGTTGTTGATGGCAGTGACGGGGCAGGCATCCACTAACACGCCAGGGTATAGTAGGCGGGTTCTGAGCTTAACGTCGTAATTCGACGGACAATGTCCATCAGCAGTGTCAGCTTCCCCTTACAGTGGGTACTGGGAATCCACTGCTATTCGCCCTCAACTCAAAAGAGGTGTTGCCCAGCTACTTCCATTTGTTTGGACCATTAAGGGATGCCTTTCGTGGAAGACCATTTGAGGACTATGAGGAGGTGATTCACACAGTGAAGCACTGTCTGCGCCACCAGGGCAAGGATTGGTACCGACAGGGCATACACACGCCTTTGTTTCGCGCTGGAGGAAGGCCATAGAACGGCATGGAGATTACGTGGAAAAATAGAGTGTGTAGATAAAACACCAGTCTTTCGTGTAAGTAATTCTTATTATGTTCAATAAGGAAGTGTCGAAGAAAAAAATGGGGTGTATTAGTTTCTGGGGGACCCCCGTAACAATGGAATTTATGTGAATAGACAAGCGCAGCAAAATAAATAAGTACAGGAAAGATAGAGGAGCAGAATGAAACAGACAGTGTGCAAAGCATTGGAAAACTGCGACCATTAAGCGGAGTTAAGAGGAGGGGAAATATTGAATTGGCCTTGGTCATTTAATAGTAAATCAGGACTTTGAGACGGGTGTTTGTCGATTTCCAGGGCTTGTGAAAAAATGGTTCAAATGGCTCTGAGCACTATGGGACTTAACTGCTGTGGTCATCAGTCCCCTAGAACGTAGAACTACTTAAACCTAACTAACCTAAGGACAGCACACACATCCGTGCCCGAGGCAGGATTCGAACCTGCGACCGCAGCGGCCACGCGGTTCCAAACTGTAGCGCCTAGAACTGCGCGGCCACTCCGGCCGGCTAGGGCTTGTGACAGATGAAGTTTTTGGCCTTTGCTAAATGGAGGACATTGCTTTGGACCTCACTCAGCAAATGTGGAGTCATAATTCTGCAACCTCCAGCTGCGTTCAGCCAGCGTAATTGTATATCGAGAGTATAATTTTCAATATTTGTTTCCCGTGCACGATGCGATCAATCAGGACAGGTTTAAAGCCATTGGTGGAGGCAATAAATTTTATTCCGTCCTTCTCTGCTTTGAAACCTTCTTGGACTTGGGAACAGACAAGAGACGATGCACCTCTGAGTGAAGAGAACCGCTGGTCCCAGCTTTGTAGCCAGTGTGCAGCTAATGACTCTGTCCACGTTCCTCAACTATCCAGAGACTGAATCTCCTATTCATAGATTTTATGTAATAAGTCAAGCCTGTGCTACGTCGTCGGTCGGAATATCTCACAGACTGTCTGCTCTATACCACGAAACACGAAAATTTCTAAGAAAGTAATATTGGACACCAACAATATTTATGAAATGTAGATTAAAGAACGTAATTATAAAATAGTTCACACATAAATCATTTAATTATTTCCGCCTCTTATGACATAAAAACTGTTTTGTGACTAAGTAAAAAAAAAAACAACATATTTTTAGAATTCAGCAGCGTAATGTGACAGCCATTAATTATAGTAGGCTGCGTCTGGACGTTGTAAAAAGCAAGTAGCACTCCATGCTTTCGCCAAAGAGGCTATTTTCAAACATTTAGTCTTATCATCAGCAGTTTTTCTGTTTAAAGATTCGCTGTCATTAGGCTCTTTCGAAGATGAAGCCGTTTGTAATCTTACTAAGTTTTACTAACATTTTGGTTTCTCTTTATCTTAAAGCTACTCCGAACTGAAACCCACATTCACCAGACGCTTTTTGCTTTTATTCACTAAACGTCCCTACTGATCATCCTGTTAACATTATGAATAGATAATTTTTTTGTAAATTTTTATGGAATTAAATATAGACTTTGTCACCTTTAATCCACATTGTTTCTTGTAGTTTCTCTCTTTTCTGTCTTTTCCAAGAATCCCATATTCATATCCTGAACTTAAAAAAATTCCAAACAGGTGTAATGGTAATAGTTTTTCGTACTTGTATATTTAATTCGACGGTTCTTAGTAACTCACTTTTATTTCTACACACTTATTTTGCTTTTACTATTCGCTTTACGCTTTTGTCGTTCATAGCTGTTATACGATGCAAATAGTGGAATTCACTTACATGATTTAGAGCACTATGTTTTGGTTTGGTGATTGCTGTTACGTAATACTGGTGGTTCATTTTATTTTGAAATTCATACCCTACTATGATTACCGTCGTCAGCAAATCTTACCCTATGTTATCTCTTACTGTCGACTTAAGTGTATTTATGCTCGCTCTGTTGTTTTTCATTAAATAAATAAAAAGATAATGAGCAATTTACCTCTTTTTACTGTCGCTATTTTCTTACTGATATTATTATGTATTTAATTTCTTTTATTATGTAAAAGTACGGAATCTGGCCTTTACGTTGCTACTCTACTTAGTTTCCATTTACTCCTCTAACAGTACTGCCCAGCCTATTACAAGCTGTCACGCATTCATTCGGTTTTTTTTTCTACAATCTTACCCTAATAATATTTCAGAGTTTCATTTTATTTGTCATTAATAACACGAAATTGTTTTTCTCGAAGCTTCTCGTCAGTTTCAGCTGTAGATATTCTGTCACGGAGTCCAGTACGAATTTTCAAGCAAGAGATAATTGCGGCAGAGTTGCTGTGACTTCTGGCAACCTGAAGAGAATAATTCGTCGATAAAACTTTGTATCAGACGAGAGTGTGGGTAGCTTCAGGTTCTCCTGTTTGTCTGGAATCTGGATACTTATAGAGACTTGTAGACACTGTTTGGATAGAAGTTCTTCAATAAGAGGTTTTGGCGACCAAGGAAACATCACTGCGATCCTTTTCATTTTATTTTGGTTCGAAATGTATCGGAGCTGCACAACTGTGCACAATGGAGAATCAGTTAAGCTGTGGAAAAACGGTGGTGCGCGGAGCAATTGGCTGGACAAAGTTGCAGGCATTCACTTTGTTGAGAGTGCCGGGCGACAGGCAGCCAAATGTAATTGGCGCCCCGCTAAATCCGCCGCGAACTGGTCGCATTCAGCTGATTGCCCTTCCACGGCGCGTCGCCACAAATACTACCACACATAGCCGCCACATGCCACTGCAGCTAGTTATGCTACAAAGAGTGGTGGTGGTGGTGGTTAGTGTTTAACGTCCCTTCGACAACGAGGTCATTAGAGACGGAGCGCAAGCTCGGGTTAGGGAAGGATTGGGAAGGAAATCGGCCGTGCCCTTTCAAAGGAACCATCCCGGCATTTGCCTGAAACGATTTAGGGAAATCACGGAAAACCTAAATCAGGATGGCCGGAGACGGGATTGAACCGTCGTCCTCCCGAATGCGAGTCCAGTGTGCTAACCACTGCGCCACCTCGCTCGGTCTACAAAGAGTCAGACGCAATTAATTGTGAGGTAGTGTTCATTGTATAGCAGCTTTGAGGCTTTGGGGGCGAGAGAACGTGAGAATCCTGTCGTCTAAGCATTCGCAGAAATCTTCAGACGAAGTCGGAAAATCTCATCGGCTTTCTTCCACATCCTACAGTACTGTACAGTTGGGCACCGCTGCCAAACGACATACGTCAACTGACACAGGTGCGAATCTAAGGGAGAGGAAGGGTGGGATTATGATTTCATTTTACTGAAAGCGTTTGTTTCTACGTATATTAATTTCCAAACTTTTCACCTTATTTTTGGAGAATACTGTATTGTGAAAGCTACGAATCTCGAAAATGGCAAGAAATTCTAAAATTCACTAACTTTATTTTGTACAGGATGCTTTTCAGTTGCGTTAGCCCACGTGGATGAGTACGTAGCCTGACTGGCCATAGAAAACATCACAGGACGGAGCAGGCGCCCATTCTGTGGCCGATAATGCAGGCAGCCAATAACAAATCTGACACCGTTCGCGAGTCCGTAGGTGGGACTGACAAACCACAAGAAGTTGAGGGAAGGCAAAATGGAAGTGGAAAGGTGCTCCATTATAGTAAAATAACAGAAAGACTGACTTTCTCGAACATTGGTGGAAGCAACAGAAAGATACATTTCCTCTATTTATATGCTCAGGTACCCGTGACGTCCAGATCTCAGTTTACAATCTTAGAGCTAAGTAAAATACTGACAATGGTGAGTTATACTTCGAATTTATTTGATATAAATTATGTAACTGTCAAAGATGTGAAAGTTTGTTGCTATTACAGCTCTAAAAACAGTTGCACAACATAGGTACTTAGGAACCTAAAATGCTCACACGCTTAGACCATTGGGCAACAGCAATGAAGCATTGTCAGAAGAGAAAAGACACAATTTTGCTGTGGTACAGATAACAGGTGCGTCACAGTATGCGGGCGAAATGGGGCGCCAAATGGAAACGTACTCTAAAGTTGAAGTACGCAGGACAGTACTAGTCTTGCGGGAAAGTGTCTAAACTGCACTGGACTCGCATTCAGGAAAACGACGGTTCGGACCCACGTTCGGCCATCCTGATTTAGGTTTTCCGTCATTTCCCTAAATCGTTTCAGGCAAACGCCGGGGTGGTTCCTTCGAAAGGATACAGCCGACTTCCTTCACCATCCTTCCCTAATCCGATGGGACACTTGACCTAGTTGTTGGTCCCCTCCCGCGAATCAACCGACCATCCAAATTGCACACATATTCATTGTGGAATTCTGTAGGTACGTGGACCAAACGCAATGTCGTATCTATCTATAGTGTACTGATGCCAATAATTTGAACAAGGCCGTAGAGATGTGGGTGACAGTGATCGGAAAGGAAGGACATCAATCACGGACGACAATGTCCAGGCAATCGAGGAACTTTCCAGCACACTGAAAGAACATCTGGGGTAATGTGACGTTCCAACGATGAAGACATTCACACAGCGGTTCTCGAATTGCTCCGTAACCGAAGACCGGATGTCTAAGATCGATTGATAGAAAGTTCCGACTGGTGTTTACAGACATTTGGTGACTATGTTGCAAAATGGTGTCATGTATCTGCGTCGCTTTGAAGTGCAAAGCAGCAGTCAGTAAAAGCTACGATATTGCAACGCCTGTGTTCGTAAGCAGTACGATGCGATGTCCCTTCGGACTTACATTCGTGTCTGAAGGAACAGGCACGGCGGCAACTTCACCCGTTATGAAATACAGGTAATTTATTCGCTGTTGCGAATACAGGTAACTTGCAACTGTTGAATGGAATGACAACACTGATAATTTATGCCGGATGGAGATTCGAATCCGGATTTTCCACTTGTCACGAGTGGTCGCCTTAACAACTTCGGCTATCCGAGCACTCTTCAAACTCTGACTCAGGCTTCCATATGTCGTCGTCCGTGTCTTATTCATCTGCACTCGTACACTTACTGTAATTCCTGTACAAGGGAGTCATTTGATCGAAAGTCGCTAGCCTCTTATGTATTCATGTCCGCAACATAGACACTGCAATACCGTATTTATCCGCCGATACCAGGCTAGCGACTTTCGATTAAATGTCTCCCCTGTACGAGAATTACAGTAAGTGTGCGAGAGAGTAGGTTAACAACATATGGACGAAGACATATGGAAGTTTGGGTCAGGCCTTGAAACGTACACAGATAGTCGGAATGGTTAAATGGTTCAAATGGCTCTGAGCACATCCATGCGCGAGGCAGGATTCGAACCTGCGACCGTAGTAGTCGCGCGGTTCCAGACTGTAGCGCCTAGAACCGCTCGGCCACACGGCCGGCCGAAATGGTTAATCCGACTGCTCGCGAGAAGTGGGAAATCCGGGTTCGGGTCCCAGTATGGCACAAATTTTCAATGTCGTCATTCCATTCTACTACTGAAGGTGGCCTGTTTTCGCAGCTGCGAATTTCCTGTAAACAGTGAAAGTTACTTGGCCTGCCATAATAAAGTGTAGCTTACTTTTTGTAGTCCTCTCGTACTTCTGAAATTCTTATAACATTCTGAAGTCTTCTCATACTTCCGAAATTTTTGTACAAATTATTTTGAAATGATGTATTAATCCGAAATACAATTTTTGGAAGTTACACTGAAGTGGTCTACTAAGCAATGAAGTACCCAATCTGACTGCACGCAGAGTAAACTCTACGTGCTGGTGTGGGAAAGTGTACTAAATGTTTACGTAGAGTATAACTGAGGTGATATATGGGAACCAGCGAGGTATTCACCCAATGGGATGCGAGAAAATGTCTAAATACCACATCCTGGCTGGCCGGCACTCCCACTCCTCCTCTTTAACATGCTGGATGGATTCGATCTGGGGCTGGCATACCTCCCTGTCCCAGAAGAAGTCGCATTAATATGAGAGGCTGGCCGGGTGGGTGAAGACATGTTGTCTCTGCCTCATTATGTTAGTAGATACTGTGTAGGCAATTATATTACAAAACTGTAAATACTGCAGAGCTTTTCTGATGATGTTTGGTTTGTGGGGCACTCAACTGCGAGGTCAGCAGCGCCCGTACAAAGTCCCAATTGTTCCACCGTCCAGTTTTTTTACACATTCCAATCTATTCACTGTCACGAATGATGATGATGATGATGATGATGAAATGATGAGGACAACACAAACACCCAGTCCTCGGGTAGAGAAAATCCCCAACCCGGCCGGGAATCGAACCCGTGACCCCGTGATCCAGAGGCAGCAGTACTAGCTGCGGACAGAGCTTTTCTGATGATAGAAACTGATTTGACAGATAGCAAAAATCTTACTATACATCCAAGTGATATTGGTGGTTTATTTTGACCCTCTGTTGATGTTATATACTATATGTAACTTAAACTTACATTTCTGTAAATAAAATACTTGCACAAATACTATACATCCGACTGATAGCGGGGGTTTTTGTTATCCATCTGTTGATGTCACGTGTGATGTGTAGCTTAAACTTATGTGGTTGTAAATAAAAGCCGGCCGGGGACGAGCGGTTCTAAGCGCTACAGTCTGGAACCGCGCGACCGCTACGGTCGCAGGTTCGAATCCTGCCTCGGGCATGGATGTGTGTGATGTCCTTAGGTTCGTTAGGTTTAAGTAGTTGTAAGTTCTAGGGGACTGATGACCTCAGAAGTTAAGTCCCATAGTGCTCAGAGCCATTTGAACCATTTTGTAAATAAAATACTTCCACAAACAGAACCAATTTTCCTGCAGTAAAGAAACATTTCGCTGTAGCATGCTAAATGATTTGTTCGTAGGTCACCATTGTGTAAACAGCCATATTTTAGGATTCATACTGATCTGTCAACAAATTAATAAACTTCGTGTGACATTAGTGTCACATATTGCTATATCTGTTTGACTCATCTTTGCCACCATTTCGTAGTTACTTGTATTTAGATTGTACATTTGCTGAGAGCAAAACTTTGCTTTTTCTGAGTGAGAAGATGTCCTACAGGTGCGGTCTCTGGATCCTTTTTATCACCAGAAGGTGGTCAGTAAATCTCATTAAGAGCCTACTATGCACATTTGTTGGCAGAGCCGGCGCCTTCCTATAACTGAGTGGGAGGTGCCATATCCCCACTGCCGTTCTCAGAGAATAACTGAGAACGACATTTGGACATCAAAGGGCGAGACGCAGAGATGACACCCAAAAAACATGGAAAGGTCCGTTGCTTTCTCTCTAAAATTTCGTTTATCCAACCGACATGATTCTACCCGAAGGAGCCGATCAGTCGATGGGACGTTGTTCTATCCTACTACCAACCTCTTATTTGTTGATGTGCGTTTTGCACGCTAAGAGTGGGATGTTACTGCAGCATTTTCCGTTTTTTCATGAAATAAGTGATATTCGCGTCCGTTACATTGGCGGCAGGATTGAGTAGTCCCCTCCACACAATTTATTTATTTTTAACTATGAGGTTGGTCCCCCCCCCATGAACCATGGACCTTGTCGTTGGTGGGGAGGCTTGCGTGCCTCAACGATACAGATAGCCGTACCGTAGGTGCAACCACAACGGAGGGGTATCTGTTGAGAGGCCAGAGAAACGTGTGGTTCCTGAAGAGGGGCAGCAGCCTTTTCAGTAGTTGCAGGGGCAACAGTCTGGCTGATTGACTGATCTGGCCTTGCAACACTAACCAAAACGGCCTTGCTGTGCTGGTACTGCGAACGGCTGAAAGCAAGGGGAAACTACAGCCTTAATTTTACCCGAGGGCATGCAGCTTTACTGTATGGTTAAATGATGATGGCGTCCTCTTGCGTAAAATATTCCGGAGGTAAAATAGTCCCCCATTCGGATCTCCGGGCGGGGACTACTCAAGAGGACGTCGTTATCAGGAGAAAGAAAACTGGCGTTCTACGGATCGGAGCGTGGAATGTCAGATCCCTTAATCGGGCAGGTAGGTTAGAAAATTTAAAAAGGGAAATGGATAGGTTAAAGTTAGATATAGTGGGAAGTAGTGAAGTTCGGTGGCAGGAGGAACAAGACTTCTGGTCAGGTGAATACAGGGTTATAAATACAAAATCAAATAGGGGTAATGCAGGAGTAGGTTTAATAATGAATAAAAAAATAGGAGTGCAGGTAAGCTACTACAAACAGCATAGTGAACGTATTATAGTGGCCAAGATAGACACGAAGCCCACGCCTACTACAATAGTACAAGTTTATATGCCAACTAGCTCTGCAGATGACGAAGAAATTGAAGAAATGTATGATGAGATGAAAGAAATTATTCAGGTAGTGAAGGGAGACGAAAATTTAATAGTCATGGGTGGCTGGAATTCGAGAGTAGGAAAAGGGAGAGAAGGTAACATAGTAGGTGAGTATGGATTGGCGGTAAGAAATGAAAGAGGAAGCCGCCTGGTAGAGTTTTGCACAGAGCGTAACTTAATCATAGCTAACACTTGGCTCAAGAATCATAAAAGAAGGTTGTATACATGGAAGAATCCTGGAGATACTGAAAGGTATCAGATAGATTATACAATGGTAAGACAGGGACTTAGGAACCAGGTTTTAAATTGTAAGACATTTCCAGGGGCAGATGTGGACTCTGACCACAATCTATTGGTTATGAACTGTAGATTAAAACTGAAGAAATTGCAAAAAGGTGGGAATTTCAGGAGATGGGACCTGGATAAACTGACCAAACCAGAGGTTGTACAGAGTTTCAGGGAGAGCATAAGGGAGCAATTGACAGGAATGGGGGAAAGAAATACAGTAGAAGAAGAATGGGTAGCTTTGAGGGATGAAGTAGTGAAGGCAGCAGAGGATCAAGTAGGTAAAAAGACGAGGGCTAGTAGAAATCCTTGGGTAACAGAAGAAATATTGAATTTAATTGATGAAAGGAGAAAATATAAAAATGCAGTAAATGAAGCAGGCAAAAAGGAATACAAACGTCTCAAAAATGAGATCGACAGGAAGTGCTAAATTGCTAAGCAGGGATGGCTAGAGGACAAATGTAAGGATGTAGAGGCTTATCTCACTAGGTGTAAGATAGATACTGCCTACAGGAAAATTAAAGAGACCTTTGGAGAAAAGAGAACCACTTGTATGAATATCAAGAGCTCAGATGGAAACCCAGTTCTAAGCAAAGAAGGGAAAACAAAAAGGTGGAAGGAGTATATAGAGGGTCTATACAGGGGCGATGTACTTGAGGACAATATTATAGAAATGGAGGAGGATGTAGATGAAGATGAAATGGGAGATACGATACTGCGTGAAGGGTTTGACAGAGCACTGAAAGACCTGAGTCGAAACAAGGCCCCGGGAGTAGACAAAATTCCATTAGAACTACTGACGGCCTTGGCAGAATCAGTCCTGACAAAACTCTACCGTCTGGTGAGTAAGATGTATGAGACCGGCGAAATACCCTCAGACTTCAAGAAGAATATAATAATTCCAATCCCAAAGGAAGCAGATGTTGACAGATGTGAAAATTACCGAACTATCACTTTAATAAGTCACAGCTGCAAAATATTAACGCGAATTATTTACAGACGAATGGAAAAACTGGTAGAAGCCGACCTCGGGGAAGATCAGTTTGGATTCCGTAGAAATGTTGGAACACGTGAGGCAATACTGACCCTACGACTTATCTTAGAAGAAAGATTAAGGAAAGGCAATCCTACGTTTCTAGCATTTGTAGACTTAGAGAAAGCTTTTGACAATGTTGGCTGGAATACTCTCTTTCAAATTCTAAAGGTGGCAGGGGTAAAATACAGGGAGCGAAAGGCTAGTTACAATTTGTACAGAAACCATATGGCAGTTATAACAGTCGAGGGGCACGAAAGGGAAGCAGTGGTTGGGAAGGGAGTGAGACAGGGTTGTAGCCTCTCCCCGATGTTATTCAATCTGTATATTGAGTAAGCAGTAAAGGAAAAAAAAAGAGAAATATGGAGTAGGTATTAAAATCGAGGGAGAAGAAATAAAAACTTTGAGGTTTGCCGATGACATTGTAATTGTGTCAGAGACAGCAAAGGACTTGGAAGAGCAGTTGAACGTAATGGATAGTATCTTGAAAGGAGGATATAAGATGAACATCAACAAAAGCAAAACAAGGATAACGGAATGTAGTCGAATTAAGTCGGGTGATGCTGAGGGAATTAGATTAGGAAATGAGACACTTTAAGTAGTAAAGGAGTTTTGCTATTTGGGGAGCAAAATAACTGATGACGGTAGAAGTAGAGAGGATATAAAATGTAGACTGGCAATGGCAAGGAAAGCGTTTCTGAAGAAGAGAAATTTGTTAACATCGAGTATAGATTTAAGTGTAAGGAAGTCGTTTCTGAAAGTATTTGTATGGAGTGTAGCCATGTATGGAAGTGAAACATGGACAATAAATAGTTTAGACAAGAAGGGAATAGAAGCTTTCGAAATGTGGTGCTACGGAAGAATGCTGAAGATTATGTGGGTAGATCACATAACTAATGAGGAGGTATTGAATAGGATAGGGGAGAAGAGAAGTTTGTGGCACAACTTGACTAGAAGAAGGGATCGGTTGGTAGGACATGTTCTGAGGCATCAAGGGATCACCAATTTAGCGTTGGAGGGCAGCGTGGATGGTAAAAATCGTAGAGGGAGACCAAGAGATGAATACACTAAGCAGGTTCAGAAGGATTTAGGTTGCAATACGTACTGGGAGATGAAGGAGCTTGCACAGGATAGAGTAGCATGGAGAGCTGCATCAAACCAGTCTCAGGACTGAAGACCACAACAACAACAACATGAGGTTGGTGGAGGGAGATCTATGTTTCATGGTCATTCGATGGCCACTTGCTGTGAGAGTCACTCGTCTCATGGTCACTGTTTGGTGCATATTTTACTCATGTTGGGGGATGTAAGTGACGCAGCTGCAGTAGTGAGATTAATATTCTGAGCAGCTCGTTAGTTGCCTACTTTGTCAGACAAATTGTGTTGCTTAATTTGGATATAATTTGAGGCATTTCGTTTTATCGTTGACTTAGATTTAGTGAACTGCCCAGATGAGCAGATCTTGTTGTGCATTCTCCATTCGGGCTTCTCCCACACTTTTTTGGTTTCTCCCCACAGGGTTAGGGTCACTTAGTATTTTGATCTTAGGGTCAGAGAAATTTGCTCTTTGCTAATTTTTATTGTAGCTTTCGTTATACATTAGACCAAAGAAATACATGTTTATATCAGTCTTATTCCAGGCTCCTTTTGTCTCTACAACATTTCCATGGTTAGGTGACCCACTGATAATAAATATAATCTGAAGCACACATAACCTTTTTGTTCTCACTGTGACGGTGTTACCGTTGTGCACAGTAGCCAAATTCAACGATCAGTTACATTAAGAATTCAGACATACGAACGATCATTGCATTCACAGACCGTGTATGATCAAACATTTGTTTTATAACGAACGTTGCACTTGTGGTCTTCGACTCTGATCTAGTACAAGTTAAACACATTAAGTGACTGATGCCTTGAAAAGGAAAATGTCACTGTTAAATATTCCATATTTAACTTTGCATGTTGTACAAACTAAATAAAAGCTAAAAATTCCGTTAAATTCATGTTGGCAACAACATCTGATACTTTTGTAATAATACTTTCGTGCGAAGTTCTTCGTAGAATATTTTTTTCACACATATAACAACAACATTTCTTTCCCTGTTTGTATTTCTAATAGATTACGGCGTGAAAGTACAGTTTCACGAAATAAGCTCTTCTTGAAAATTGTGATATGTTATGCCATCTAGTTTAGAGTTTGTTAGTAGAAAATTTTGTTGAGTCTAGCCCTTAAAATATGATACTCTGACGTCTCAAACTAGTGCTGTGCATTTATCCTTTTTTTAATTATGGGGAAAATCGCCACATGCAGAGAGCGTTTCGAATATTTTAGAAGTACGAATTTCCGCTAACATGTGGCACTCTGTGTTAGCTGTTATCGAGGACTCTCCGTCTCTGACTTTTGATTATCACGTAACAACGCAGAAAGAGTGGCTGCAAATGATAACAATATAATCCCACGTAACTTTTTGTCAGTTGGGTTACTGAACACGCTAGCCTTAGATCCCGACAAGTGTTTGCCTATACACGCGAGAACATACAGGATGACAATTATCAAACTATATGAAATAAAATCGTCATAATTTCTGAACGGTTTGTGTTAGGACGTTCAAGCTGAGCAGTTGGCCACGGAGCATGATGGGAATTAGTACGCGCTTTGTGGTTTGGTTTTTGCGACGAAGCCTACTTTCATTTGGATGGGTTCGTCAATAAGCGAAATTGGCGAATTTGGGGGACTGAGAATCCGCTTTTCGCAGTCGAGAAGTCTCTTCACCCTCAACGGGTGACTGTGTGGTGTGCAAGGTCCGGTCACGGAATAATCGGCGCGATATTCCTTGATGGCACGGTGACCACCGAACGGTATGTGAAGATTTTGGAAGATGATTTCATCCCCATTATCAAAAGTGCAACTGCCATAAACACTTCATTTTTGTCAACAAAACCGGTCTGAGGGTAAGTGGAAGTTACAAGACTATTTTTAGAATAGGGTGCATGTTCCAACAATACGTATTTGATATTTATCCGCAATTTTCAGGCAGCCAACACAGGGCAGGGTCATTATGTTAATGAAATACGGTTTCACACTTTTTCAGTTTAGGCAACGTCTCGCTTTTTTTTTACTGCTTGGTTAAGAAAACTAAACTGACGGAAAACAATCGCAACTCCAAAAAATAATGAAATTTCTGGGATACATTTGTCTAGATAACATACTTAAGTGATTAACATTGCAAGATTACAGGTTAATGTAAGCGCGAGATAAGCCATTGAAAATGTGGAACGCTGGTATATTTAATAACCGGTGTAGTCGCCAGAATGTTGAATGCAAGCATAAATGACGGTAATATGAGGAATCAACGCTCTTGATCTCTTCGCAATGGAACACGCGGACATCTGCTTCCCCATCACTGTGGAAATTGAGAATAAATGTCAAGGTCATCACCTTAGACAGCTATTTGGAAACGCTCTACAATGCCACAAACTCTTCCACTTTCCATATGTTATGATGTCCTGCACATTTTTGTCAATAATAAAGACTGCCTCTGTCTTCTATTTCAACCATCCTGTGTGTTGCGGGAGCAGCATAGTTTATACCATGCAATGTACAACTTTCTGTGATAGCGAATGGATCTAAATGTGTTAATGTCGGTTTGGCACCTGACACAGACATTGAAGTCATGGTGGGAAAACAAACATGTATGGTGGTCTACAAAGCTGTAGTCATACACTGCTTTTATGTGTTACAGCAGATAAAGAATGTATTAAACTTCTTATCAAACAACAACACAGAGAAATGGTCCTCCTTCAGTATGGGCGACGAAACTTTACACTGGTCTGTGCAAGCAAATTCAATCACTGGCCACCTGCTCCAGTGGACCAATAACTGTATATTTAATAGGATCTACACATATACTCAATGTTAGCAATCAACTGGTACTCGTTTTCGATATATGAAAAGAGAGGGATGTGGTAATATCTTACTGAGCTCTCTACGGGGTGACGTTTGTGAAGTTTTTAAAAGTTCATAGTTTTTCTCTGTCGGATGGGAGGAAATAACGAGGAGGGAGAGAATGTTTGGGTGACGGACGTCAATGTACCCTGAGAGCCTGAGAGATACAGATATTATTTGGACTGCAGTGCCTGTTTTTAGTTTGGAAATGTAATGCAATTCAGTAGCAAAAACCATGTCCTTCTGCCATTTCCCGTATGATGTGATGTCTTACAAATTTTCCCAGTAAGAAACTGCACCGTAACTGCTTATACTGTCTTTTCTACCACTTCGTGTAGGAGGGGGAAAGCTTCGTTTGATGCTGGCCATGCACATTGTACATGGTTGGTGGAGCTACAAAAACATGTTCCGATTTCCACCAAGTGTCCTGTCACATTATCTCAGTTCACATTTTTCTGTGGGATGCAGAAGGTGGTAGATATAGTGCTCTCAGACTTTCGCTCAGTTGTGACTTAAACTGGAATGAACACATGGACAAAGCTGCAGGGAGGGTGGGGCAGAAAGTGAGGAACAGTTACAAGATGCAGAGAGACTGTCTAAAACCATGCTGGAGTTTTGCTGTATGTGGTCGTTACCAGACAGGTTCGGTAAAGATGGCTCATTTCGAGCCATGCAAAATGACTCTCATTATCAATTTAATTAATTAACCTATCAATTTGATATCAATGACGTGCCACTGGGCTGGTGGAAGCGATGGCTAGGGTAACACAGATATGATTTGGGAACTGGAGTGGTAAACAGGCGTTTTTTTCTTGTGGCAATATCTTCTAATGAAATTTCAATCTTTCACCTAAACAGGGAGAGATGACCATTGTAATAAAATCAGATGTGTAACTGAATTTGTAAAGTGATAAATAGTTTGAAACTGATATTTACAACCTCTCTGTGGTGTTAGGTTAGGAGACTTCGTGTGTGGTGGAGCATTTGGTTACTTTATGGGTGTTTGAAAGTGAGGAGGGATCCATCCTGTGACAAAGATTGATCTTAGCACTCCATCATGAGCCAAAAATGAGTATAATATTCAAGTCTTGTGATGCAGGAAGTAGCTGATTACAATAGATTTTTTTACCTGAAGAGAGAATACGTAGAGGAAATATAGCCTATACCATAGAGCTGTACAGGATTTTCACAGTAAGTAACAATCCTGTGATGCAGGACGTAACAGATATTTAGGTGATTAGAACAGATTCTTTTTTACCTGATGGGAGAATACTTAGAGGAAAGAAAATGTATGCCATAATGTTGTACAGGATTTTCACATGTAACGATCTATATCGGGGTGGAATTAGTTAGAATTACTGTGTATTACGACAAACACTCACTGGGCAGGAAGTAGCCGCCTGAGAGAGAGAGAGAGAGAGAGAGAGAGAGAGAGAGAGAGAGAGAGAGAGAGAGAGAGACAGACAGACAGAGAGAGAGAGAAAGAGAGAGAGAGCAAATGTTTCGAGAGGAATTTCCCAGGTATCAATATCAAAGGGCTGCTGCCACGTGATGCTTTGTTCAGGGATTAGCTCGACTTCTGTGTTGTGCGTCGCATAAGCTGGCACCGTGTGCGTCATAATACAGGAGGCGGCTGGCGGTGCGGCAGCCGACAGTGGTTGCAGGAATACAAGAAGCAGCCGGCACATCTGCCCTGCAATAGGTGTGAAGACAGGATGGAAAGATTATTACATGTAGTGAGTGTTTCATGACAGTATTCCTTGCACGATCGGAATAAAAGAACACTGCAATTGTTTAAATATTGCCGGCCGGAGTGGCCGTGCGGTTCTAGGCGCTACAGTCTGGAGCCGAGCGGCCGCTGCGGTAGCAGGTTCGAATCACGCCTCGGGCATGGATGTGTGTGATGTCCTTAGGTTAGTTAAGTTTAATTAGTTCTAAGTTCTAGGCGACTGATGACCTCAGAAGTTAAGTCGCATAGTGCTCAGAGCCATTTTGTTTAAATATTCCATACTGTTTAAATAAACTCTATTCCATACATTGAAGTCAATTTCCCAACAAATTCTTTAATAAATAAATAAACTATATTCCAAACACTGCCTTGTATCCTGTAAATTATTTAAATAAATAATATTCTAAATAATATTCCACCCATTGCCTTTTCTATCAGAAATAATTTAAACAATATTCTGTACACTGCAATCCATTACACTGAGCGCCCACAGCTTTGCTTTACTCCTCCGGAAAGGGTGTGACACAATTCTGATTGTGTGAAACAGTGACACTATAACCACATTTTCAGCACTTGAAATACTGTCTGCACATCTACTCAGTAAGGCGTTCGATAGCTGCAATGGGAATCAACTCACAGGCCTTAAAAAACTAAATCCTCGTTGCGTCTAGAAACTATTAACGTGAATAAGTATTAAATTTATCGCTTCAGCTGTAAACAGTTTTGCAACTGCAGATTTCTCCCCCAAGTACGTGTGACATAGAAGTTACTGAAGGACCTGACAATAACATTTACAGTAGGAGACAATAATTACGAATATTACGGTCTAACGTCTCGCAAATTTTATTGATCTAAAATGCTGTATTTGAGCAAAAATAATTGGGGTTGTGACTGTAGAGGGGCTGATGAAGGAATGAGGTGATCATGCAGTAGTCAGTCGGTATCATATCTTACACATGAATTGAGGGAGAAGTGAAAGCGTCATGAGTTGTCGCTGTTTGGATCTTGTTGTAGGACGGCATAATAACTAACCTGGCCGGTGGATCACTTTACGATTGGTTTTGATGTCTCTGGACAAAAGTTTTCTACATTTTGCAAAATATAAAGTGACGCATATACGACTGAAAAGCGTCTTCATAGTGCACTGTTTGATACTCTACACACAGTTAGGAAAGATATTACCGAGAACAATAGAGCTCCAGTTTAATTTTTAATGAAGAGGCATAGTTTCGTGTTTTTCCTTCTGTATTATCCACGTAAGCATGTATAATAAAATTATATAATTACAAGTCTGCGTTCAACTTTCGTTTTTAAAATCTCGCAATTTCACATTTATTTAAAGTCCATGCTCAAGATTAACTTTCGATTTGTAAATTTCTTATTTTCTGCATAGTTCAATATATTTTCTTGCCCTATATTTACTTTATCTGAGATTGTGACGATGTCTTGACAATGACGGTAGCCCGTGAGGTAGAAGGTCTTTCCGTGAAGAAAGAAAGATTGATGTAGGACATACGAAAAGTGCGTTTTATTTTGTGATTATGTGAATTTGTTACTGTATGTCATGACTTTATTTAAAAGTTTTACAAATAAATGTGGGTATCTGGACTTTATTTAATGATCGTAAGAGTCGCTGCCGAAATTATTCTGCTTATGTACTGCAGTTAATTGCTTCCAAAACTATAGTACTAGGAGCGTGTCGCGCTAACTGTCGCAAGTCAAGTCGTTGAGTTTGTGCAACTTCTTTTCATACACCTTTTTGTTGTGTAGGATGCCGTTTCCATCGCAATCGTTTGCAAAAGCTGTCCATTTCACATTGATTGTGATGCAGAGCGTTGATTCTGAAACCCCATCCTACCATCCTCATTTGGTGTTTAAGTTTTCTTTTCTTTTTTTTCGCTGTGGATCCTACAAGGAGATAAGGACAGAGACATTCGCCTATTCTTGTTCACATATCGAAAAACTGGTGCAGAATGCCGTTTAAGGACTAAGAATGTGATTAGAACATTCGCCGTACATTATAGGCCTACCACCGCCTGTTTCATACTTTGGACGACGTTATTTCGTAGTGCAATAATGGAGGGAATGTGTGCTTAGTTCCCTTGGCTGCCTAAGAAGAAGCTGATCGTCTTCACAGTCATTGGATGAAGTCAGGATGAATAGTGTTCGGATCTGAGCCGATTCCTCTAGGATACGAGTTCAGCAATACAGCATTTAACTACATATACTCCAAATATTGTGTTTTGTTCTTCTTGTGTCTAATGCTACGACACTTCTTGTTTTTAGGATCTCCGATACCTTAGTCCTGCATTTTCCTTAAACTACACGAAATATTTTCTTTTCGTTTTTTCTTTTTTTTCTTTTTGCACATGGGAACTCCGCAGACTTTACAGGCACATATCCAGTGGCATTTTAATGAGTTTTATCTTTCCCAACCTCTCTATGTACCTTATCTGTGAGCGTTGCGGGTCGTTGCTTATCTGATGAATTAAATTTTTTTATGGACTTTAAGGTCGTTTTTCACTGTTAACCATCAGAAGTTTAATTGCCATGTTAAATAATTTAATCGCCTCGATCTTCACAAGTACAGGATAACGAAGAAGCAGTGACGCACATCACTTGAAGTGCTGCGTGATCGATGGCGGATGTCTGGAGCTGTAGGCCGTACGATGGAGAGGCAGCAGTTAGAGAGGCGGGGCGATTGGCTCATAATTATGGGATGGCTCTTATAACAGCCCAATGATGGATTCCTTCTTATATCCTTAGTAGAACGTGTCAAATTGAACGTAAGACAAGAGCGACACACAGCAGTTTTTATACCAAAGGTGACGAAAGAAACTTTTTCCTACAACACCTACGTGTCTCTCTCAATTCTTAAACTTGAGAATAGATTATGGAAACTTTCATGTTTTTGCTGAAAATTTTGGTGTCTTGATTTCATGACATCTGAGAACCTGATTGGTCTTACCGTTCATATCCTCTTTGCGATATCAGGTCAACGATTCGCCACCAAATGAACGTAGTTTATTTTATTTTCTGCGCTCTAATACTATGCCTGCAAGTGGAATATACCTCATTTAGAGTCACAGTTTAAATCTGTTAGGATATTCCAGTACGACATTGTCTACACGGTCTCTATAGGGGCAGCATGTAGGGGGTTGCACGATATTCTTGGATTACGCACTGTAAATTTGTGAGTGAATTTTGGGCAAAGAATAGACATTATTCTTACAGCATTTGTCAGTTCAAAGCTTTTAGCATCTTCGCGAGACTGTAACAGCTGAAAAATTATCGGCATTGTATTTCTCTGGATATGTTTTGTCAGCTCTGGCAGCATAGCTTGAAACAGATTATAACTACTCGTAGAATGTTCTATAACAGATCGTTTGGGGTACTGTAGATAGTTCCGTCCATAGGAACACTCAAGTTTCTACAGTATTGTATGAGCTTGTAACTTTCTGCGCCCATGACTGAATCTACATTATCGTTTATTACGTGGCTCGTTAATCATGCATTCAGAAGCTACAACACTGTTTTGTCAATACTCTCCTGCAAACTCGTGTAATGGTGGTTGCTGCCCACTAGCGCTGAAACTCAGTGATGCATTTCTCACTGTAACAAATTAAAAAGTATACCCGTAAGAAGTTTAGGCCTAACACTACATTCGTCAATGATATTCAATTTTCTGTTAATGTTTGGGAAATGAGTGCGTACTCTTCATGTGTAAATCTTTTGTGTGTTCGTGCGTGTGTGTGTGTGTGTGTGTGTGAGTGTGTGTGTGTGTGTGTGTGTGTGTGTGTGTGTGTGTTCGCGTGCGGGCGGGCGTACGTACGTTTGTGAGCAGTATTTGAGTGGGAAATGAGGCTACGAATAATTGAGGAGGGATATGACAGTTTCAGCTGGAGCATACAGGTGAACCGATAATAGTCTGTTAGCATATGCTCTGGCACATAACCTTCTGCAAACATTTTATTATACAACGCTATTTCACTTCGCATGATTTACATGAAGAAACCAAATATAAATGACGCATATGAATCTCGACTAATCATTACTACATAAGGCTATCCCAGGTCTACATTTCTCTCTGAAAAGTCAGCAGGTTAACCAATGAAGCCCACCTAGAGTTGGTTCACAGCATAAAAAAACAATTACAGTGAGTGATTAGCTTGTATGTAAATTATGTTGATAATTAATATTAGTAGTTCCTCATTTGGCATCACAAAGCTTTCCTTCCCAGAAAAATATAAACAGATTACTAGAAATGGAACAGCCGCTACAGACAGAAAAATGTAGCTCAAGACAACACTGTATAGGTTATCTGTTCTGGGTAGTGCTATTGGGGATGGCAATTCTGGTAGACTTAGACATGTACGAGCGTAAGTAACGGGTCGCCACACATAACGCACTGCCACGAATAAGGAGGGGTATGTATGGAGACCGTACATAGATTTTCATTTCATCTAAATGACTTTCATCAAAGATAGGGGGCAGACTGGTTATGAAACGCTTAAAGAAATGCTTCTCAAACAACATGTTGGGGAAGAGGATTTGATTAATGGCCTACAGCAGAAAAAACTTTGCCTTTAATTTCTCATAGCTTCCGTGGATAGCTCTCTGGTAATGCACCTGGGGGATCGTTGAGATCCACATGTTAGAGGATCACTGAGAGTTCTGACCAGGAATTCGCTGACATCAGCATCAGCATCCCTGGCATGGATGATATTGGCATCAGCATTCCTGAAGTCATTGACGTCAGTAATGTGGTGTGAGGGAAGCAGCTTACATTCTGGTGTTTTGATGCAAGACTTAGAGAACCACTGCATGTGACGTAGACTGATGACACTTCAGGGCACGGTGACTACTCAGATTACATGGCGTGCATCTTATAGGATGCAGATCTCCATCCATCCCTCTCATATTACATCTAAATTCAATAAACTGTTGTGACTCCACCTGCACCGGTTTGAGGACTATAACAATAACAACAAAATCTAAGTATAAACACTTTAAATGCACTGACAGAAAAAAAATCGCAGCACCAAGAAAGAGTTGTGCGACGTAAACGAAAGTTGATAGGCGTGTTTCTACACTTGAAAGATGATATCTATTCAAATTTCGCGCCAGTCTCATAGGTATGACGGTAGTAGAGTCACTATGAGGATATGTATCAGGTCTGCTTTTCATACACGCTGTAATACACGTGGCATATGGCTCTGGTGCATCACACTGCATCTGGAGCAGCAATTTCCGTAGAAACCGGCACCACAGTGACACAACAAACTGTTTCAAAACGGTTACTTTAAGGACAGCTCCGAGTCAGATACCCAATAGCATGCATTCTACCACCGGAATTTGCGACTTCAGTGGTGTCAAGCATGAGCTAAATGGCAAGGTAGAGGTCTGTTGTATTTTCTGATGAAAGCTGGTTCTGACCTCAGTGTCAGTGATTACTGTGTGTTGGTTAGAAGGATCCCAGTTACCTGTTACCAACATGTCTGCGTGCTATATACACTAGACCTACACCTAGAGTTATGATCTGGGGAGTTATTTCGTATGACAATAGGAGCATTCTCGGGGTTATGCCACGCACCCAGGCTGCAAATATGTACGTCAGTCTGGTGATTCGACCTGTTGCGCTGCCAATCATGAACAGTTTCCAAGAGGATAACACCCGACGACATACCTTTCTTGTAACCCAGCATGCTCCACAGAGTGTTGAGATGTTGCCTTGGCCAGCTCGATCACAAGATCCATCTCCAATAGAGCACATTATGGGACATAATCGTCGACAACTCCAGCGTGCTCCACAAACAGCATTAACTGCCCCTGTGTTGACCGACAAAGTGCGACAGGCATGGAGATCCATTCCACAAAATGATATCTGGTGCATGTAGAACACAATGCATGCTCATTTGCATGCTTGCATTCAACATCCTGGTGATTACACCATTTATTAATGTACCAACATTTCACATTTGCAGTGGCTTCTCTCATTCTGACATTAACCTGTGGTCTTGCAATATTAATCACTTAAATATGTTACCCAGACAAACGCATTCCCGAAATTTCATTACTCTACATTAATTTTTTTTTGGAGTTGCGATACTTTTTCTTCAGTGCTTAAAGTGCATACAGAGAACGTAATAATATTATTAATTATCGCAAGCGATCGGGCCATCCGTAAAAATACACTAGTGGTAGTTTTCTAAGTCTTGCATACACCACTGGCCATTAAAACTGCTACACCACGAAGATGACGTGCTACAGACGCGAAATTTAATCGACAGGAAGAAGATGCTGTGGTATGCAAATGATTAGCTTTTCAGAGCATTCACACAAGGCTGGCGCCGGTGGCGACACCTACAACGTGCTGACATGAGGAAAGTTTCCAACCGATTTCTCATACACAAACAGCAGTTGATCGGCGTTGCCTGGTGAAACGTTGTTGTGATGCCTCGTGTAAAGAGGAGCAATGCGTACCATCACGTTTCCGACAGCATTGTAGTCTATCGCGATTGCGGTTTATCGTATCGCGACATTGCTGCTCACGTTGGTCGAGATCCAATGACCGTTAGCAGAATATGGAACCGGTGGGTTCAGGAGGGTAGTACGGAACACCGTGCTGGATCCCAACGGCCTCGTATCACCAGCAGTCGAGCTGACAGGCATTTTATCTGCATGGCTGTAACGGATCGTGCATCCACGTCTCGATCCCTGAGTCAACAGATGGGGACGTTTGCAAGGCAACAACCATCTGCACGAACAGTTCGACGACGGTTGCAGCAGCATGGACTATCAGCTCGAAGACCATGGCTGCGGTTACCCTTGACGCTGCATCACAGACAGGAGCGCCTGCGATGGTGTACTCAACGACGAACCTGGGTGCACGAATGGCAAAACCTCATTTTTTCGGATGAATCCAGGTTCTGTTTAGAGCATCATGATGGTCGCATCCGTGTTTGGCAACATTACGGTGAACGCACATTGGAAGCGTGTATTCGTCATCGCCATGCTGGCGTATCGGCCGGCTTGATGGTATGGGGTGCCATTGGTTACACGTCTCGGTCACCTCTTGTTCGCATTGACGGCACTTTGAACAGTGGACGTTACATTTCAGATGTGTTATGACCCGTGGCTCTACCCTTCATTCGATCCCTGCGAAACCTTACATTTCAGCAGGATAATGCACGACCGCATGTTGCAGGTTCTGTACGGGCCTTTCTGGATACAGAAAATGTTCGACTGCTGCCATGGCCAGCACATTCTCCAGATCTCTCACCAACTGAAAACGTCTGGTCAAAGGTGCCAAGCAAGTGGCTCGTCACAATACGCCACTCACTACTCTTGATGAACTGTGGTATCGTGTTGAAGCTGCTTGGGCAGCCGTACGTGTACACGCCATTCATGCTCTGTTTGACTCAATGCCCAGGAGTATCAAGGCCGTTATTACGGCCAGAGGTGGTTGTTCTGGGTACTGATTTCTCAGGATCTATGCACCAAAATTTCGTGAAAATGTAATCACATGTCAGTTCTAGTATAATATATTTGTCCAATTAATACCCGTTTATGATCTGCATTTCTTCTTGGTGTAGCAATTTTAATGGCCAGCAGTGTAGAAGTAGTATAACATTAGCCACCACCCTGCACCCTGTAGAAATGCTGTGACGCATGCACACAAATTGGTTGGTTTTGCCAATAACAGCCATATTATCAGAAGAATAAGTATTGACAAACACTTACTGTCAAACTACTTCTCCCTTGCTATTTGCTACTGCTGCTGACGCTTCATACTGGTACGCGTGGTCTAGTGCGCCTTGCCACGGTTCGAGCGGCTTCTCCTCGTCGGAGGTTCGAGTCCTCCCTCGGGCATGGATGCGTATATGTTGTCCTTAGCGTAAGTTAGTTTAAGTTAGACTGTGTAGTGTGTAAGCCTAGGGACCGATCACCACAGCAGTCTGGTCCCATAGGAAATTACTGCAAATTTCCAAATTTTGCTTCATACTACTCAGTATGATCTAGTGACCAGAGGATGGACAGTGGATGATGTTCTCCGTGAACAGGTGTATCTAGACAGGACGAAGTGGAAGAGGCTCATTACCAGTACCTGGGAAACTGGAATTGTAGAATGATGATGATGATGATGATGATGATGATGGTGATGATGATGACTGGACACAGCAGGGACAGTCACTGATGACACTATCGCACTCGAATTATAAAAATTAAAATTGCTTTAGTGGTAAGGGCTGAGCCTGTACGCCACTGGTGCTATGGTGCTCGACAGCGATTGACAGACAGGACAACGACGTCAATAAGCACTCCCGCGTGACGTGAGGACGCAGGGGAAAGAGTGTGTTGGGGTGAGGGGGAGGTTAGCTTTCACAGGTCAGTTACATTATGATGTTATAGCGTTGGTGCAATTGTCTGGATGCAACGATATCAGAATTCTAGGAACCCCGATATTGCTTTCAGGTAAATATAACAAGTACAGCTACCTGAGCATAGGATTCTAATTTTGACGTTTCTGGGAATGCTGATGTAAATGAATTTGTGACCAGAACTCTCAGTGACTCCCCAGTAGTGTTGACTCCACTGAACCAGTCACATACATTTCAGTAAACTCAGTATTCAAATTATTAAATCAGGATAGTGATTGCGTTAGGAAATCGTGAGATAGCTTACTGTGAACTTACAATTGGGGCTTACTCATTACTAACTTGACAAAAGTTCTTAGAAGGGGCACCCTGAGAAGTAATGGCTCCGAATTTTTTATGTGAAAACTCTTAAACCTTTTTAAGTAAAGCAAACTTTATCAACATTCTGTCTCTATTCTTCATGTCTACATATTTGCAGGCCTCTGGCAGTAGAGAGTACTGAACTGTACCTCAGTGTACTGAATATGGCGCTGTGTAAGAGATACAGTGTGCTGTAATAGAGTTTCTAACCACAGAAAACTTCATCCACACATGCAGGACCTTCTCTTTCAGCACGACAATACCAGACCACACACGAGTGCTGCAACACCTGGAACAATCCAACACCTTGGGTTCACAGTAATCGACTATCTTGCAGACAGTCCCAAACTGGCCACATCCGATTTACACCTGTTTCCAACATTCGAAGAACACGTTCAAAGGCTTCACTTTGGTAGCGATGAAGCAATGCAAGCAGAGGTGAGGTTGTGGCTTCGTCAACAAAGTCAAACCTTCTACGCTGACAGTATCAACAAACTGGTTTCTCGTTGGCACACATTTGTTGTCTGCCTCCGTAGCGTAGCGGTAGCGTTACCACCTACCGCGCAGGGGGCCCGGGTTTGATTCCAAGCAGGGGACTGGGTTTTGTGTGTCCTTCATCATCATTGATTCGCAAGTCGCCGACGTGGCGTCAGCTAAAAAGGACTTGCAATACGGGGGCCGAACTCCCCCGAATGGGGCCTCGCGGCCAACAGTGCCATAAGATCATTTCAATTTTTTTTTTTTTTTTTTTTTTTTTTTTTTTTTTTTTTTTTTTTCGCCAGTGTGAATATGTTGAGAAATAATTTATAGACAGCAATAATAAAGATGTGGAGTGGTAGTAACATTTGTTATATGCAAAACATTTTCAGAGTTTTCACGTACAAAATTCGGAAGAATTACCTATCAACACGCCCTCGTACAATTAACATACATGTTAAAATGAATAAAAGTGGTTTCTGGTATTAATGAGCAATAAGACAATATTATGTATGAAAGTGGATGATACTACTATTTCTACACATGACCATGGCGAGTATCAAGGTAATTGTCAGGATACTGGGGTGAGAAACACGTGAAAAATCAGACACTTGCATACGCATTGAATGGCTCACTCAGAAACAGCCAGTCTATTACAGTTCTGCAGTAGGTATGTGCAACCCGTGGGCCATATTCACGTACTTCCTTCACTCGCAGGTCGCCTCACCACGCGACAAGACAGCATAAAGCCAATACAACGGCATCCATGGCAATGGGCTAACGCATCGATATGAATGGCATGCATTTCCCGACACGCCACATTCACTTTTTGTTCACCCCAGGCTCAGATGTTTACATCTATGTACACGTCGTGAACATTGTTTTTTTACTTACGACGTTTCACAATAGCTCTCTTTAAAATTTCCGTTTCTAAGATCTGCAACGCCATTAATTAAGAAACGAAGTTCATGACATGTAAACTTCTGAAGATGGGATGACAAAAAAATAAAGAAAAATGAACACCGACCGAACAGGCATCGAAGGTCCAACGATACCGACCGGCAGCCGTGTCATTTCCAGCCCTCAGACGTCACCGGATGCGGACAGTGAGGAGCATATGGTCAGCACACCGTTTTCCCAGCCGTTGTTGGTTTTCGTGACCGGTACCGCTGCTTCTCAATGGAGTAGCTCCTCAATTGATCTCACAAGGGCTGAGTGCACCCCGCTTGCCAACAGTACTCGGCAGACCCGGATGGTGACCCATTTAAGTGCTAACCAAGTCAGACAGCGCTTAACTTCAGTGATTTGACGGTAATGGGTGGCGAAACTGCGGCAAGTCCGTTGGCGAAGCTGGGATGACTGGTATCTTGAAATGTCTCCACGGAAAGGTGTTGTTGTTGTTGTGGTCGTCAGTCATGAGACTGGTTTGATGCAGCTCTCCATGCTACTCTATCCTGTGCAAGCTGCTTCATCTCCCAGTACGTACTGCAACCTACATCCTTCTGCACCTGCTTAGTGTATTCATCTCTTGGTCTCCCTCTACGATTTGTACCCTCCACGCTGCCCTCCAGTACTTAAGTGGTGATCCCTTGATGCCTCAGAACATCTCCTACCAACAAGTCCCTTCTTCTAGTCAAGTTGTGCCACAAACTCCTCTTCTCCCCAATTCTATTCAATACCTCCTCATTAGTTATGTGATCCACCCATCTAATCTTCAGCATTCTTCTGTAGCGCCACATTTCGAAAGCTTCTATTCTCTTCTTGTCCAAACTATTTATCGCCCATGTTTCACTTCCATACATGGCTACACTCCATACAAATACTTTCAGAAACGACTTCCTTACACTTAAATCTATACTCGATGTTAACAAATTTCTCTTCTTCAGAAACGCTTTCCTTGCCATTACCAGTCTACATTTTATATCCTCTCTACTTCGACCATGATCAGTTATTTTGCTCCCCAAATAGCAAAACTCCTTTACTACTTTAAGTGTCTCACTTCCTAATCTAATTCCCTCAGCATCACCAGAGTTAACTCGACTACATTCCATTATCATCGTTTTGCTTTTGTTGATGTTCATCTTATATCCTTCTTTCAAGACACTGTCCATTCCGTTCAACTGCTCCTCCAAGTCCTTTGCTGTCTCTGACAGAATTACATGTCATCAGCGAACCTCAAAGTTTTTATTGCTTCTCCATGAATTTTAATACCTACTCCGAATTTCTCTTTTGTTTCCTTTACAGCTGGCTCAATATACAGATTGAATAACATCGGGAAGAGGCTACAACCCTGTCTCACTCCCCACTCCCTTCCCACCCATTGCTTCCCTTTCATGTCCCTCGACTCTTATAACTGCCATCTGCTTTCTGTACAAATTGTAAACAGCCTTGCGCTCCCTGTATTTTACCCCTGCCACCTTCAGAATTTGAAAGAGAGTGTTCCAGTCAACATCGTCAAAAGCACGGAAAGATAAATTCCTATAAAAGCAGCTGGTTGTAGCTACTTCATTATGAATTACTTTCAGTTTTAACACTTGCAGTGTCCTCGACGGACCAGAATTATTTATTTATGTTAAAACAAGAAAGAACAGAAAAACAAAATACAGCTATGAGATAGGCAGTCCGAGGCAACAAGTAATTAAGAGTAACTTAGCGATTTTTGGCCACAGGCAGGTCATTCAAGTGTGTCAAATTTAATGTGTTAATATTCACAAACTATATTACCAAGATATTTTTAAATATTTCTGCGAGAATACTTTTGATAACTGATCGCTCGTGCAGGGGTGGTCTCTGTAACACTAATTAAATTGAGCCATCATTTCACGTTCGTTTATAATAGTTTAAAAATCTAAACCGCTTGAACTTTGCGTATATCGACTGTATTATACAAAATCGGATCTGGAAATATGCGAACAACAGAATAACGAAATGGCATTGTGCATGCACGGAGTAAAGAGAGTTTTCATTTATTTGACTCATGAGTTGCAAACGCGGGCTGAGCAGCGTTGGCGGCAATATCCGAAAATGCGCCCTGGTTGGAGCACAATTCAAATATCTCGTTCTCTCCCACTAATTTCTTCTGCGGCTAACTGAAAACAATCGCAAGCCGGGCTGGCCATGGGCCACAGGTTGCTCTGCCCTGTTTTACAGCATGCAATACTATAGAAGGAGAAGCGAAATTCGTGCACTCTGGCTTCGCAGCGCGACTTCTCACATGCCAGATATAAAAAAAAAAAAGTTTCTGACAAAATTTCGTCCGGCGAGTGCATCTGGCAGAAGAAGGACGTTAAAGAGTGGCAATCTAACAACACCGTAACCACATGTATGGTAACAACTTCTGTCAGCGTCTTTTAGTTGTTCTGTGTAATTGGTGCAGTAAATAGAGTTTTGGGTTAGCATGCAGGAGGGTTCGACCCTGGTTAGAGCGCTTTTTTGTTGTTGCTAATTTCATTCTGGCATTTCATACTGTAATATACGCCGTTCGCCGGCCGAAGTGGCCGTGCGGTTCTAGGCGCTGCAGTCTGGAACCGCGAGACCGCTACGGTCGCAGTTTCGAATCCTGCCTCGGGCATGGATGTGTGTGCTGTCCTTAGGTTAGTTAGGTTTAACTAGTTCTAAGTTCTAGGGGACTAATGACCTCAGAAGTTGAGTCCCATAGTGCTCAGTGCCATTTGAACCATTTTTATACGCCGTTTCTTAGGTCACATTATCCTAAATTTACAACATTTTGTAACGTTGAACATAACAAATACGTGGTTAGACAAATAAGAAATCTACAGTTGAAACAAATGACATGTCATACAACAGAATAACTACAAAAACAATACCTATTTTGAGATGCTAAAGATGATAGCAAAGTACAATAACACAGCTTCTACTTGTGATTTATACTACATGTAATGTGAGCGCTCAGATGTCGCATATTAGCAACCAATGACAATAATAATGTCCAAATTACTGACCGCATGACCTGCACACCAAAATGCGTCGTCCTAAGTACAACAGACGCTCAAAGCGACCACCCTGCCTGTCCGAACATAGTGTAACCCGTCGAATCATACAGCTATGGGCTCTTAAGAGCAGCATGAACTCGCGCTACCAATTCTTCCATTCTCGTCGGTGGAGTAGAGTACACGTGCTCCTTCAGGTGTCCCTTCAGAAAGAAATCCAGGGGATTTAGGTCAGTTGATCGCGGTGGTCATGCAACTGGACCTCCACGTCCGAGCCATTTCCATGGTAATGTTCTGCCCAAATAATGTCGCACATTAATTCCAGAGTGCGGAGATGCTCCATCATGTTGGAACCATATCCTCTGACGAACATTTAGTGGAACATCTTCCAGTGCAACAGGCAGATAGTTCGAGAGGAATGCATGCTACCTTCGTGCAGTCAACTGGTCAGGCAACATGTAGGGGTCCAAACATACCGGTCCAGATGTTGATATCATAGTGAACTTGATATCCACGGTCGCGGGTGACGTGCAGGTTATCCTCAAACCAGTTGTGGGAACTGTGCATATTGAAGACACCTTCACGAGTGAGTGTTGCTTCATCCGACCATATCGTTGGTTTCCTGTTGTTTTTGGAAGCATTCACAGAACTGCATCCACCGATGGCGATCTGCAGGATACAGGTGTTGCATGAAAGCATAATGACAGGGGTGCAGCCCATGTTCGTGCAGCACCTTAACGACTGTGCATTGCGAGAGACGCAACTGCCTTGCTACGCTACGTGTGCTTCGCTGCGGTTCTTAGTACACTCCTGGAAATTGAAATAAGAACACCGTGAATTCATTGTCCCAGGAAGGGGAAACTTTATTGACACATTCCTGGGGTCAGATACATCACATGATCACACTGACAGAACCACAGGCACATAGACACAGGCAACAGAGCATGCACAATGTCGGCACTAGTACAGTGTATATCCACCTTTCGCAGCAATGCAGGCTGCTATTCTCCCATGGAGACGATCGTAGAGATGCTGGATGTAGTCCTGTGGAACGGCTTGCCATGCCATTTCCACCTGGCGCCTCAGTTGGACCAGCGTTCGTGCTGGACGTGCAGACCGCGTGAGACGACGCTTCATCCAGTCCCAAACATGCTCAATGGGGGACAGATCCGGAGATCTTGCTGGCCAGGGTAGTTGACTTACACCTTCTAGAGCACGTTGGGTGGCACGGGATACATGCGGAAGTGCATTGTCCTGTTGGAACAGCAAGTTCCCTTGCCGGTCTAGGAATGGTAGAACGATGGGTTCGATGACGGTTTGGATGTACCGTGCTCTATTCAGTGTCCCCTCGACGATCACCAGTGGTGTACGGCCAGTGTAGGAGATCGCTCCCCACACCATGATGCCGGGTGTTGGCCCTGTGTGCCTCGGTCGTATGCAGTCCTGATTGTGGCGCTCACCTGCACGGCGCCAAACACGCATACGACTATCATTGGCACCAAGGCAGAAGCGACTCTCATCGCTGAAGACGACACGTCTCCATTCGTCCCTCCATTCACGCCTGTCGCGACACCACTGGAGGCGGGCTGCACGATGTTGGGGCGTGAGCGGAAGACGGCCTAACGGTGTGCGGGATCGTAGCCCAGCTTCATGGAGACGGTTGCGAATGGTCCCCGCCGATACCCCAGGAGCAACAGTGTCCCTAATTTGCTGGGAAGTGGCGGTGCGGTCCCCTACGGCACTGCGTAGGATCCTACGGTCTTGGCGTGCATCCGTGCGTCGCTGCGGTCCGGTCCCAGGTCGACGGGCACGTGCACCTTCCGCCGACCACTGGCGACAACATCGATGTACTGTGGAGGCCTCACGCCCCACGTGTTGAGCAATTCGGCGGTACGTCTACCCGGCCTCCCGCATGCCCACTATACGCCCTCGCTCAAAGTCCGTCAACTGCACATACGGTTCACGTCCACGCTGTCGCGGCATGCTACCAGTGTTAAAGACTGCGATGGAGCTCCGTATGCCACGGCAAACTGGCTGACACTAACGGCGGCGGTGCACAAATGCTGCGCAGCTAGCGCCATTCGACGGCCAACACCGCGAACTATCGAAAGAAGACATTACGTTTCAACTTTTGTTCAGACTTTGCCCGACCCAAGGCCCTGGAGGTAGAATGATTTATTCGCAATGAAGTTAAAATACCACCAACGGATCTGATTGGTATCCACTTGTCCATTGTTAGCAGTACCGTATACGTCAACATGGTCAACGATGCGGCGCGCGGCAAAGTGCTTCAAGAGTCAAAGCGTGGACTGCGGTTCTGTCATTCCGACTGCAATGTCAGACCCGTTACCGTCGATCACGCAGGTCTCGGCACACGCACGATAAGGATCATCGAACTGCCGTTCGAACTACCTGCAGACGTTGTCATCGCAGCGCTTCGTCCCTGGTTACAATTTCAAACTTATCCCGTTTTAAACGGTGTCAGACAGGTCCGCATCGAGTTGCAGAAATACGTGCCTTCCTATCTACGTATCGGAGGCTGCAGTGCCATTGTAATGTACGACGGCCAACCTCGCACCTGTTCCAGTTGCGGGAAAGAAGGTCAACTACGGTCTGAATGCATTCAACGACGTGTCGCGCAGCTCCCGTTGTCGGAAGCGTCCGTCACACCCATGATGACCGCCCTACCGCTCACTTACGCAGCGGCTCTTGCCACGTCTACAGTTTCGTCCAGTCCGTCGCCCGGTCCCTCCGATCGGCACGTCCCACCGTCCCATTCGTCTACGGACGGTGCAGACATCCCACCTGACAACCTTGCCGCCGAATAGGCTCCCGCACCGGACGCTGAGGAGACCAGTACCTCTTCACAACACCTGTTTGACAATTTCATTGTACCTACCGACGCCTTCGAACCAGGTCGACTCTCCTCCTAGCCGTCCTCCGACACTGAAGAACACGTGCGCAAACAACCCTCGCCACGTAGGCGAAAACGCCGCCACCGTTCACCCACGGGCTCTCAAAGCGTTGCCACCCAAGACGACGAAGACGACACCCAACCAGCCGCCATTTCAACGCAGATGTCGGCGGACAGCTTTCATGATTAACAAGACGTTTCGCAGGACGGGACCACTATAGAGGTCGCCACGCACAATGAAACGATCGGTGCTCAGGTTGAGACGCCTGTCTCCCCGCCGACAGCTCCAGATCCCTCTCACCAGACCCACGACACAGGAGCATCGGCCGACGACGTTGAGGAAGGTACGCCCTCTCCTCCGGATGAGTTGCCTCGCCCGGACGAGGCTGCCAGTTAACATCAAAAGCGAGGCGCTGCAGCAGATGGGAGAGGACTTCCTGTCACCCTCCTCATACTTCCCTTGGTGATGGTAGATGCGCCTCCACCTCCACTGAAACAAATGTACCGGTTTGCCACACTGAACATCAACATGATCGGTACTGCACCCAAGCTGCATCTCCTATGTGACATGCTTCGGGCCTCTGACGTCGTCGTCGCCCTTCTTCAGCAAGTTCACGTTGCCACACTACCACCGGTCTACGGCTACGACTCATACACGTCCACATGTGATCAATCGGGGCGTGGAGTGGCTTTCTACATACGCGAAGGAATCCCACTCACGGACACTACAATCCTCCCCTCTGGTAGGGGCATGGCTGTTACCACTTCGACACTCGCGTCATCAATATATACGCTCCGTCTGGCTCCACGAACCGTCGGCAGCGATCAATTTTTCTCGGACATGACGTGGCGCCCCTGGTTTCTGGGCGCTATGATCGCCTTATCATGGAAGGCGATTTCAACTGTGTCCTTCATCTGCAGGACCAAATTCCTGGTTATTCACCATGCCCGGCGCTGCTCACCTGAATCGAAGATTTTCATCTAGTGGACGTTTGGGAGAAAATTCGTGTCAGTACCCCCGGTTTTACCCACTATATAGCACGTTCTGCGAGCAGACTGGACCTTTTTTACGTCTCTGCCCACCTTGGCAACGAAGTCTCCCAAGCAGGTCGATGGCCTCTTGCATTTTCGGACCATTGCTCCGTCATTTGCTCCCTGGCTTTGATACCTCAGTCAATATGGCGCAGCAGAGGTTACCGGAAGCTTAATACCTCCCTCCTTAATGATCCACACTGCCGACAATGTACTGCCACTACATGGGCGTCTTGTGAAAGACGCCTCCCACAGTTCACGTCCACGTTCCACTGGTGGCTCAAATGTGCCAAACCTACGATGAGAAAGGTCTTCATGCAATGTGGCAAGGAAGCAGCAGCATGACATCGAGATACCACAAATTTTCACTACGCCGTCCTCCGTGAGCCCGATGCGCTCCCTCCATCACCTGAAACCCATAGGTAACGACAGCGTACTAAAGCTCGTCTCCTCTCTCTCCAACGTGCACGACTGTATGGTGTCATGGTGCGTTCCCTACGACAGGACCTCCTCCACGACGAAACGCCATCCACAATCCATGCCGCATCCGACTATCGTCGTCGACGTCGACTTTTCGTCCCCAACATCACGACCTCCGGCGGTGTTAACCACACTGCACAGGCGGCAGCGGTGTCTGCCTTTGCTGAACGTTATCGCCAATTTTATGACGACGAACCGATGGCAACGCCAGTTCCTGATGATCTCCATCCCTCCCCTGATCTGGCCCTCACCGTAGCGGAGTCAACGTCCACGACGTCTGCAATCACCGCAGAAGAGGTGGTAGATGCGATCAACAACGGAGCCAAGAACAAATCACCAGGACCGGATGGTCTCCCCGTGGAGTTTTACCGGGCTTTCACCACCTTAATGCTTCCTCGCTGGACGGAAATGATTCAAGAACTCTTTACTCCGTCCTCCCCATTTCCACCGGAATTCGTCACTGGCATTCTTCTTCCTGTGCCTAAGCCGAAGGGAGGGTTCATGTCTCTGCATATCGCTCCCTTACATTAATGAATGCAGACTATGAAATCTATGCACGCCTCATAGCAGCGCGCGTACGCACCGTCTTACCTACGGTCCTTTCACCGGAGCAGAGTGCACGTGGTTGTGGGACCACCTTCCAAACAGCCCTAGGAGAATGCCGCGACCTCATCGAGCTGGCGGCAGTTTGTCGCCTTCGTGCAGCACTGGTATCCATCGATTTCACGAGTGCCTTCGATCGCGTTCGACACCCATTCCTCCTCATGGTGGCGACACGTATGGGGTTCCCATTACTCTTTGTCGACGGCATTCGCCGGTTACTACTTCCCGCGGCCTCGATGGTGCAAGTCAATGGGAGGCTTGTACGACCGATTCCTATACGCCGCTCTGTGCGTCAAGGATGCCCTATGTCTATTTTACTATATGCCATTGCACTTGAGCCCCTCATCACTGGTCTTACCTCTAGACTGCAGGGTCTCACTTTACGTGATGCACCTTTCACTGCAGGGCTTATGCGAACGACCTCCTCTTTCTCACCTGCTCCTCCACCGAACTCAATGACGCCATCGAGTGGATCCACCAGTATGGATGTCTTTCGGGTAGCATTCTTAACGTCCGCAAATCGACTATGACGCACATTGGGCGCGGCCTCCCGGTTATGGTGCCAACACCACTCCCAGTCAGTACCACCCTTCGTTACTTGGGTATCGAATTTACGTGCTCCACACACCGCACAGTGGCCCTCGCTTACCGGCGGATTTTGTAGTCGATTCGGCACCATGTCCGCGGTCAAGTGCACCGTAACTTAAACCAACTCCAACGTGTGTCCTATGTCAACATGTATGTCGCCCCTAAACTGGTACACGTCGCCCAGATCCTCCCAATGCCGTTACTCCTTGGCAGCTGCATCCAATCAGCCTTTGGATATTTCGTGTCAGCAGGGGCACTTGTCCAAACTATGTTGCGGCATTGGCAGGGGCCGGTCCCGTCCTTAACACGCAGTCTATTAGATATCCTCCGACCAGCTTCTCTCGATCCACCGATCAATGTGGCACCTATGTCTCCATTATTGTACCATGTCGCCAATTGTTTCATAGAACTCAGCTACGTTAGGGCCGATCTTCCAGTCACCAGTCCTCCCCATACAAAAGACTATTATCGTTTGTTTATGCTGTCCACCCCTTTGCCACCCCATGGTGCTACAGCATCCTGACATTAACTGGCTAACCGTTTGGGGGTGTGTGCATGCACCCTTTTTACCGTCGTCCGTGTCTGCACTCTGGTATGTTTTGGTCTATGGCAAATTCCCGACTAATAGTCGACTTTATCGCATAGGACTGGCCACCTCCCCACTATGCCCTGACTGTCAGCTTGAAGACACCGACGAGCACCGTCTTACGTGGCCCCTATAACGAAACGTTTGGCTCCTCATTCAACGAATCGTGGGCTTTTACCTCCGTGCCCCGTCAACGACGGTAACCTCAGATTTCTTGTTGTTGTTTCGAGGAAAGACTTTAGAATACCTCTTTCAGAGTGGTCCGCATACAGTCCTCGACTTCTGGTACAAAGTTGTGACTGCGCATAGCACCCTCACTCGAAAACCATTTTACCGACGAGCTTTTGCTGGTTATCTCCTCAGCGCCTTCCTCGACCCCCCTCAAAATTGGGGTGTGCCAAGCCTACCCGTCACATGATGCTGCACCCTTATCCACATTCTCATGCAACGACGAAAAAAGATAGAATGTGTTATATTTTGTTGTATGTAATGTTTTTCTAATATTTTTGTTGAACTAATAATCATTTGTGTATGTTTAAATTGTACCTTGAAGAACTGTTGCATTGTGTATATATATATATATATATATATATATATATATATATATATATATATGTATATATATATATATATATATATATATATATATATATGTGTGTGTGTGTGTGTGTGTGTGTGTGTGTGTACTGTTAGTTTGTTGAATAAAGATTATTGCATAAAAAAACGGACAGCGTGAAGGATTGCTGTCCTAAGGGGCCCGGGTTCGATTCCCGGCTGGGTCGGGGGTTTTCTTCGCTCAGGGATTGGGTGTTCTGTTGTCTTCATCATCATTTTATCCCCATCCGGCTCGCGGGTCGTCCAATGTAGCGTCGAATGTACCTGCACCGAGGCGGCCTTACCTGCCCCGTAAGGGGCCTCCCGGCCAATGACGCCAAACGCTCATTTCCATTTCGTTCTAAAAACCGACGAACAAACTACTAAGTTGGTGGTCATAATGTTTGGCTCATCCTTGTATGTATCAGATTTCGAGATGATCAGAAAAAAATCTGTTTGGAAACAGTTAAAACAGTGTCGGCCGGAGATTCGAACCCGCTCGCCTGTATCACGTGCAGTACACTTCCTGTTCAGCATAAATTTTTAACTTTTTATGAAATATTCAGCACAATAGATACTCCAGCCAGAATTTAGAAAATTAATTTACGTTGTTTAAGTTACTAACATAAAAGTTAAGACATTTTTAATATTTTCCCATTGTACCAACAATTTACTGTTCTCAGCGTAAAACACGTCAACAGTTTCTGTGACAGTCATTCTAATCAAAATGTAAAAAGTTGCTTGTAATACTGAGAGTCCAGCAACGTATTGTAAGTTTCCAGGATAACAGTATAGGAAAATAACTCTGGAGAAGAGCGCGAGGGGAGGAGGCGGCGGGAGCCGGCGCGGTGTGGCTCATCCCGTCCCGCGGGCGCGGCGCACCGCAGCACGGGACCAGCGCAACGTCCGTACCCAGCGGAGCACACATACGGCCTTTGTACGCCGGCCCGCAAATTTGCCGGCGATCCCTAACGGTGCGCTATCAGCGCGACAACCAACGTGCGGGCTGCCGGTACATAGAGGCAACGTCTCCAGCGAGTATCTCGTCTGACCTAATAAATGTGACCGGCGGAGAATTGGTGCTTGTGGTGTTGGCTGGCAGCTCGCCGTAATAGACGCATTCGCAGAGTAATAAGCGCGTACGGTGTCTGATCGCGTGTATCCGGACACTTAATAGTGGACATTAATGTGGTACCTTCGCCTTTATGACAGCTTCAACTCTACTGCGGTGGCAGTCCATTCTTTTTCAAGGGCCCAAGCCAGAGAGGCAGTGGTTTTTATTTATTTGTTCGTCACATTACAGCCTATTATCTAGAAAGCTAACAAAGACCATACAGTCACATTTTTTTGAATGGTGGTAAATATATGTATTCGTTATTTATTTCTGGTATTTATAAATATTAATAATTCTACAAAAATGCCTACTAAGACAGTTGTTCTCTACCATTATAAAACTACAATTAAAAAAAAAAAAATACCGCCGGTCGCTCTGGCCGAGCGGTTCAGTCCGGAGCCGCGCTGCTACTACGGTCGCAGTTTCGAATCCTGCCTCGGGCATGGATGTGTGTGATGTCCTTAGGTTAGTTAGGTTTAAGAAGTTCTAAGTCTAGGAGACTGATAACCTCAGATGTTAAGTCGTATAGCGCTTAACGCCATTTTTTTAAAAATATACCTTAACCAATTACCAAACTATTAACACAACTACTGCTTTAGTGCTACAAATTCTTTTCACATAGTAAGGTAGAGATGTTGGACGCTGGGTTCTGGAGCGAAGCCGACGTTGTAACTCATCACAACGTGCTTCATTGAGCTCAGTTCGGGAATTGCGGCAGGCCAGCCCCCTTCACGGATGTCATTCTCCACAAACCATTACTCACAGATCCTGCTTTATGACAAGGTGCATTGTCATGCTGACACGATCAGCGTCTCCAAACTGTTCCTGTGCTGTACGAAGTACACAGTTCCCTAACTTGTGTTCATATCCTTCTGTGTTTTTTCTTCTTTTTTTTTGGGGGGGGGGGGGGCTGGGGAACCACACCCTAACCACGAAAAACACCCTCTTACCTTATCACTACCTCCTCCACACTTCAATGTTGGCACTACACTTGCTTTGACGGCAGGTTATGATCCCCAGGCACTTGCGAAACCGAAATCTTCCATTGGAATGCCACAGGGTACAGCGTGATTCGTCGCCCCAAATCACTCGTTTCCAGTCATCCTCTGTCCAGGGTGTCGCTCTTTACAGAATCTCAAGCTTCGCTTAGCACAGACTACATGACTGTATGGCTTATACGGAGATGCTCGACCGTTGTAGCCGCGCGGAGTGGCAGCGCGGTTTAGGGCGCCATGTCACGGATTGCGCGGCCTCTCTCGCCGGAGGTTCGAGTCCTCCTTCGGACATGGGTGCGTGTGTTGTTCTTGGCATAAGTTAGTTTAAGTAGTGTGTAAGTCTAGGGAACGATGATCTCAGCAGTTTGGTCCCTTAGGAATTCACACACATTTGAACATTAAGACTGTTTTACCCTATTCTTTTTAACTTCCTACGCAAAGTCATTTAGGTGGACTGCTGGTAGCACCTTTGATGTCACGAGTGATTCCTTCCTCTGATTTCATGGAGTTTTTTACAACCACCCTCCGCAATGGTCGACGTTCCCTGTTCGTCGGCACATAAGGTCTGCCTGCTCGTGGGTTAGCTGTGGTCCTTTTTCTCCAGTTTCACTAGACAATGACATTACCAACAGTCGACTTGGGAAGCTTTAGAAGGGTTGAAATGGCAGTGATGGATTTGTTACTAGGGTAGCATTGAATGAGTAGTCCACGTCTGATGTGATTGAGATCTTCTGACCGACCCATTCTGCTGTTACTAGTTCTCTACTGCCAAGCGGCGCAATATTTAGTATACTCGACTCCCAGCCACAATACGGTGTTTGCTACAGTATGTATCAGTATAGATTTCCATATTTCCATTCCATTCGCGGATGGTGGGAGCACATGATGGCTGTTAGTATGCCACGGTATGAACGCGATTTTTTTAATTTCGTCATGACAGTTCAAAATGGTTCAGTTGGCTCTAAGCACTATGGGACTTAACATCTGAGGTCATCAGTCCCCTACACTTAGAACTACTTAAACCTAACTAACCTAAGGACACCACACGCATCTACGGCCGAGGCAGGATTCGAACCTGCAACCGTAGCAACAGTGCGGTTCCGGACTGAAGCACCTAGAATGGCTCGGCCACAGCGGCCGACTCATGATGGTCCTTACATGTATTGCATGTACAGTGCTGACGAATAAAATTACAACAGCATGAGTACAGCGTGCAATGAACGTTAAAGTGGTGTGAATCATTTCAGCGCAATTGATTTCTTATATCTTTGGTACATTTGGAAATTTGTGGTAAGTTCCTGTGGGACCGAACTGCTGAGGTCGTCGGTCCCTAGGCTTACACACTACGTAATCTAACTTAAACTGACTTACGCTAAGGGCAACACACACACACTCATGGCCGAGTGAGGACTCGAACCTCCGACGGGGGGCAGCCGCGCGAACCGTGGCAAGGCGCCCTTGACCGTGTGGCTATCCAGCGTGGAATATCTTTCGTACTGATATGCTAATACACATCGACGTCAGATGCCACGGGAATCGCAGGCTTAGCTGCTACACCACAACTGGCGGTAACTATGCATTGTAACTGCCGACCGCGAATGTCGACCGTATGGGGAACTACAAAGATCTCTACAAAACGAGCTGTACGCGAACGATACGGCGGTATACTGTCGCAGCACGATGGTGCACATGGTGCAACGGCGGCTGCAGTCGGCCTACAATGTACTTGTTACCTCGGCGACACAGTGACGCCTAGCTTATAGTCTCGAGAAGAGCCAAGCAATCATCGTAAGTCGGCGATAGGTCCCGCAGGATGTACAACCAGGTACGGTGCAGAGAAGATCTATGCACTGGAGTGTCACAACTAAATACCTGGGTGTGACAATAGACACACTTGTAATGTGAGGTCCACACACAGAGGAAATGACGAAGAAAGCACTGGGTAGAATGAGACTACCCTGTCCGGTGCTCAATCCGACGTCAACGCTGCCGGGAAATCTCGGCACCATCGTTTTCACGACACTCATACGACCGGTGCTGGAGTACGCAGATGTTGCGCGAGTTATCATCGCCGAGACGAATCTCCACGACTGCAGAATAGGACACTCAGACTGTCACGTCGCCTATTCTCACAACTAATGCGATCCTCCGACAGCGCCGGCCGGTGTGGCCGAGCAGGTCTAGGCGCTACAGTCTGGAACCGCGAGACCGCTACGGTCGCAAATTCGAATCCTGCCTCGGGCATGGATTTGTGTGATGTCCTTAGGTTAGTTAGCCTTAAGTAGTTCTAAGTTCTAGGGGACTGATGACCTCAGAAGTTAAGTCCCATAGTGCTCAGAGCCATTTGAACCATTTTTTTTAATCCTCCGACAGCGCTTCAAAGAAGTCGCTGCCATCTTTTACACAAAATCGGAACAGACGCGCAATTTAAAGACACGTAAGCTCAGACAGAGGCAACAATGGCACGCGATTCATCGCTAGCCAGACCAGTTACGAAGTTAAGCCATGCAATTAATCTAGTCACTATTTCCAGTGTCTGGCAATCCCATGAAAAATCACCCCCCTTGCAGAAGGAACAACAGTGTGAATGTTTAAACTTCATCAAAGAACTGGAATGTTGTGCTTCTTCCACGTTCTACTAGTCCGGCGAGGTGGGGAGTGTGGAAGTTCTCTTTGGGCAGCCACTTAAACTAGATCACCAGCAACATTAAGCCACTGCGTTCTCACCGCCATCACAGCAGCTCAGTACAACAGTGCTCTACTCAGGTGGACTCTGCCGAATTCGTCGTCTCGTCCTGCTGTGCTGCCGCGGGTCGGTGAGTCTGTAAGCATTACTTGACTACAGGCGATGGAGTCAGAAGTATTTCCTCTGGATAGCTGTGCTACTGTGATCTTTACACTCGACTTACTCATACTATTACCCAGCAATACACGCTGAACTTCTGGAACTTCAGATTCACTTCCTTCTTAATTAACTATGGCCACACTGGTTACGTTTAGGAATCGTGAATGTGTGGAATGATTATTTATTTGTATTTAAAAAGTATAGAGTTTTTAGCGATCAAAACTTTTCATGGAATTACTACACGCCATATTTGTTTGATGTTTAATTTAACGCAACGCAGCGCGTCTCGAGCATGTTCTGCCCATCTTCAGGCGTTTATGCATATAGAAAATTGTTACATAAAAATAAATTGTCTTAAACTAGATTAACACAGAACTTTTTGTTTACTGCTCGCTGCTGGAGGAGCTGTTGCGGTATTTGGAGGGAGGGGGTGGTGTGCAGTGTTTGGCCAGAAACTGATGTCCAGTGATGTCTTCTGCTTATGTGGAGCTGTGTCTCCTTTTTTATTATGACTGACGCCGCAGCAAATTTGGTGTCGCCAAGTTCCGTTTTTCATCCTTGGTATACTGGCGGAGCTGTTGTGTAACATTACACTTTGTACTATTTATTTTTTCACTGTTTTCCGACGTCATTCACAGAACAAAATTTTTCTGCATACATGTAAACACTATACGCTTATTCAGCTCTGTATGCACAAACGTCTGGAGGTATGCAGAAAGCGCTTGATACGCGTTGCTCTATGTTAAATTAACCATGAAACAAATAATAATGTTTGGCAGCAGAAAATACAAATAAATAATCAGTACCTCAAAAATGGTTCTGAGCACTATGGGACTTAACTTCTGATGTCATCAGTCCCCTAGAACTTAGAACTACTTAAACCTGACTAACCTAAGGACATCACACACATCCATGCCCGAGGCAGGATTCGAACCGGTGACCGTAGCGGTCGCCCGAATGCAGACTGTAGCGCCACGCCGGCCGGCTCGGTTTCTCCTACTTCGTTTATTTTATTGTGCCCTTTTCTTTTTTTTTTTGCATACAAATATCCGTCGATTTAAGTTGTTTGAAATTTGATGGCCAGTACACACTGTAACTGTAAAAGTGTTTATTTATTGCGAATACGAATGAAGTATTTAGGAGTAACGCCATCTGCAGTCTGTACACAATGGAACATTTCGCAGCTGGTTTCCCATTCAGAAATGGCATTTGATTGTTGCTAGTTTGTCAGAAGTTTATGTTGTGCCTCGTGTAAGAAGGAGGGATATCGGAGAGCTCAACAGCCACAGTATCGTGACTCACCGGGACTCAAGTTTATCGCTCTGTCACACTGCTGTTCAAGTTGGAAAACGAAAGTTGGCAGTTGCGTTCGTCAGTGTCATACGGTCTCAGTTATGACTACACAACACGATCCCGCCTGGTTCATATGGCGGGTAACTTGGATACTTGGAGTTAAATTTCTGACGTGTCAAGGCCAGTAAGCGTGCTCTATCTTTGAGGTCCTCCTGACGTGATCTTTGCCGGCCGCGGTGGTCTTGCGGTTCTAGGCGCTCAGTCCGGAACCGCGCGACTGCTACGGTCGCAGGTTCGAATCCTGTCTCGGGCATGGATGTGTGTGATGTCCTTAGGTTAGTTAGGTTTAAGTAGTTCTAAGTTCTAGGGGACTGATGACCACAGATGTTAAGTCCCATAGTGCTCAGAGCCATTTGAACCATTTTGACGTGGTCTTTCAATAAAATAAGTCGACACTGCATGTTGCCCGCACTATCCTGATCAACCTTGGTACAGAGGGTGATTGACTGTTGACCTGGCCAGAGTGTTCTTCGGATCCATTCCCCTTTGAAAACACGTGTTCATTTGTTGCCGAGAGACTGAACGCCACCAATCGTCAGCAGCAATAATTTTGAACCCTCACATAGCATTGAAACAGTATGGAATGACGTACTCATATCTGTCATCTAATCTCAGTTCGACTGAAAATGCCGAACCGGGTTAGTTGCGTTTTTGCTGCCAGAGGCGACAACTCTGTGTACTTAATGACGCATCGTTCATACCACGGGTGAGCAACTAGCGGCTGGATCCGGCCCGTGACTGGTTTCAATCCGGCCCGCGGAAGACATTCGTGGGAGAGAGATTTAGGCTTTCCAGAATTTTGCAATAGAAGTTTTTAAGACAGCTATTGTAAAACATCCCACGCAAAGAAACAATGTTTGCGAAGTGTAAATGAATGTAAACATCTTAAGATGATGTGATCATAAAACAAATGTAATTTCAAAAACGCATGTTTTGGGACATAATTTGTTGGTGTGGCGTCTCGGGAATGGAGTGCCTTTGATATTGGTAAGCTATCCCTTAACCATTAACGTCACTGACACTACAGTTTCGAACTCATGCGCTAAGAGCGCAGCTGCCACTTTACGTGACGAGATGGCCCGGGAACTTGAATGAAAACCTTGAGGTGACAAAAATCATAGATTAGCGATATGCACATATACAGATGGCGGCAGTATAGCCTACACAAGGTATAAAAGGGCAGTGCATTGGCGGAGCTGTCATCTGTACCCAGGTGACTCGTGTGAAAAGATTTCCAACATGATTATGGCCGCACAACAGGAATCAACCGACGTTGAACAAGAGTGGTAGTTGCAGCTAGACGCATGGGACATTCAGTTTCGGATATCCTAAGAGAATTCAATATTCGAGATCCACAGAGTCAAGAGTATACGGAGAATACCAAATTTCAGGCATTACCTCTCACAACGGACAACGTAGTGGCCGACGGTCTTCACTTAACGAGCGACAGCAGCGGCGTTTGCGTGTAGAGATGGCGGTGCTAACAGAAATCAATGTGGAATGTACGACGAACGTATCCGTTAGCACAGTGCTGCGATATTTAGCGTTGATAGGCTATTCCAGCAGACGACAGTTGCGAGTGCCTTTGGTAACGGCATGACGCTGCCTGCAGCACCTCTCCCGGGCTCGTGATCATATCGGTGGTCCCTAGACCACGGGGAAACTTTGGTCTGGTCAAATGAGTTCCGATTTCAGCTGGTAAGAGCTGGTGGAAGAGTTCGAGTGTGGCGCAGACCCCACGAAACCATGGACGCAAGTTGTCAATAAGGCACCGTGCAAGTACACTGTGTGTAATGGTGTGGGCTGTGTTTACATAGAATGGGCTGGGTCCTCTGGTCCAAATGAACCGATCAACTGCTATTTGGAGATCATTTGCAGCCATTTATGGGCTTCATGCTTCCAAATCGATGGAAGTTTCATGGGTGCGCCATACCAGGCCATGCGCTGGCTTGCAGAACATTCTGGACAATTCGAACGAATGACTTGGCCACAGATCGCCCGACATGAATCCCATCGAAATTTATGGCACATAATCGAGACGTCAGTTCGTGCAGAAAACCCTGCACCGGCACCTCTTTCAGAGTAGTGGACGGGTCTAGAGGCAGCATGGCTCAATATTTCAACTGAGTCTATGCCACGTCGAGCTGCTACACTATGCCAAGCAGAAGAAGGTCCAAAACGATATGTATGTGAATCAGGCCCGCGGATCACCAAAAGTTGCCCATGGTTGCATTGTACCCTCAAATCACTTACTAATTTAATCATGTGTCCTTCTTTTTACATTGTGTACACACGATAAGTAAACTTCCGTTATTTGCAATGCTCCTGGTCTTCAAATTTCGTCATTAGAATAATACGTTTTTTAATTCGTCTTCAAATGTCTGTTCCCGAAATCATATCCCATTAGCGCCTTTGCTGGATAGTGTGTAATTTACTGGACTGCTGTAATTAAATAAACAAGTGAGTAAGTATGCAGCTTATCCTTAAATATTCTCTAAATCTGCAGCTAATCCGAAACGATAATGGTCCAAAACTGGAAAACTCATTAATCGTGCGGCCGACAGTTACGTCAGTGACTTCTTAAGCGAGTCAAGTTGCTCTTGCTTTATGAATTATTTCGACAAATCTCAGTCTGGCATCTGTTTGCCCATCAAGGAAATTTATGTGATCACTTCATCTCAAAACGCCTTTGATGGTTATCGCTAAATATTTACATTTTTAAACGGATTATAGTGACCACACAGAAATTGTTCACTCAAACAGTAAAGTATTTGCACTTATTACACTGCTTTAACTTGTTGAGTCAGTTGCTAGTCTTCACTTGCCATCTATAAGTCTTCCTGCATAAAGCAACAGTTTTTAACAATATTAACTCCCGGTATATAACTGTTCAAATGGTTCAAATGGCTCTGAGCACTATGGGACTCAACTGCTGAGGTCATTAGTCCCCTAGAACTTAGAACTAGTTAAACCTAACTAACCTAAGGACATCACAAACATCCATTCCCGAGGCAGGATTCGAACCTGCGACCGTAGCGGTCTTGCGGTTCCAGACTGCAGCGCCTTTAACCGCACGGCCACTTCGGCCGGCTATAACTGTTATTAACGAGACAAAACGCTAGAGAATTATCTGAATACAGTTTTGCTGAGAAATCACTATACGCAGCGGTGTCTACAAAATATTTTTTCGTGATCACTTTAAATGATGACGGACGGACCATCATGACGATTCTTGGGATACTTTTACGCTGCATCCTCGCTGGTGGCACGTCACACGTCGCCACTGGCACATTGCAGATTACAACTTGCTGCACCGTTGCTGCTCGCTGCCCGCCGGGAGTAATTACCCGGCAGCTGTTCACATAGCGAGCAGCGTGTTAGCAGCGTCAAACGTGGCAGTGGTGAAGTGGTCTTGATGTTGTCGATCGCGGCTCAAGTTTTAGGATATACAGCGATGGTCGCAAGGTGAAATGCGCATTGTCTGGCGAGGATCATAGCGAGCATCGGAGCGAGCAGCAATGGTGCATGTTAAATTGATCGGTAAGGCACAGTGGGGAGACATCGCCGTGCCATGCCACCGTGCTGGGAGGTGACAGTATAAACGTACTCTGATAGACATATGGTGAAGGGAAGTATTAGGTACCTATGAAACGACCAGTTTACAAATCACTCATGTGACACGCTACATTACTGCCCATCTGTCTACTGTCTTTGCTAGGTCCTCTTTGCCAGGTCCGAAAGTTTGATGGGTCTGGAAAGTTTCAGGAACAAGCTGCGCTATTCGTAACGTGTTTATCTGAAAAATTCAGTGGCAGACACTACGAGAAATGAGCTGTCCACCACACAAAGTCATATTTTTATGATTCCTTGAATCTTTTTAACAAAGTAGAACTGAGTAGAATCTCGTACCTAATGAGGTAGCAGACGGTTTAAGACACGACTCGTTTTGGGACCACCATATTTTCAAATGGTTCAAATGGCTCTGAGCACTATGGGACTTTACATCTGAGGTCATCAGTCCCCTAGAACTTAGAACTACTTAACCTAACTAACCTAAGGACATCACACACATCCATGCCCGAGGCAAGATTCGAACCTGCGACCGTAGCGGTCGCGCGGTTCCAGACTGAAGCGCCTAGAACCGCTCGGCCACACCGGCCACACCGGCCCACCATATTTTAATTTACGCTATTTCACTCGAGGAGATAGTCGGTATGGTTCCTTAAAGGAAGCCAAATCAGATTTATTTCCCACTCATGACCATTCTCTGCTTGGACTCCACCTCCAATGGCAGTGACACAGATTTGCAATTTTTTTTCGAACATGGATCTCCGCCTTACGCGGGCGTCACTCTAGCATCCATATTATCAAAGCGCACTTTGGAGACCGAATCAAGACACGAATTTGTATGAGTTATATCCTTTCCAAGCATCTGCCATCACAGTTTATTCCAAGAACGAATTTCTCAGAGTAGACGCAGAACCTAGCCCTAAATTAAATGTGTGGAATTCCCAGATAATTTCAGAATACCATCAGAAACCAGTTAGACCTGGACTCTGCAAGCAGTTGTTCCGTGTTATTCTTTACGGTACCCCAATATCGTATCAAGTGATGATAGAAAAATCTGGTTGTGACTTGAGATCGGCACTTGAGCTGGGCAACAAACACAGTCGTATGTAAGAAGACGTTCTATTTCATCCAGAAATTTCTGAACACATTTTCACAGGATGTGCTAGAGATTCCTGCACCGTAACTCGTTCTGTCAAATCTCTACTATTGCGATGTCATCGATCATGGCCGAGTAGTGAAAACTCTGAACAGTTAGAAGTAGCCGTGAAGGCTTATTTGTATTTAGTTAGTAACATCCATCTATTTGAACACACCAGTACCTTACATGGAAGGCCTGGGACAAAAAAAGTTACGTCACTATGACACGCTAAAACTACTTAGACGAAGTTTAACTACCGAGAGGGAAGACCATCGCGTTCGGCGTACGACTTTTGGCGTATCGTACTGCATCTGCAATAACTATTTGAGCAGCAGTTAGCACCACAGTGACCATACAAAGTGTTAAAAAGTGATTATTTCAAGGACAGCTCCGAGCCAGACGCCCTGTATCGTGCATTTCACTGATCCCAAACCACCGCCATTTGCGACTTCAACGGTGTCAAGCGAGAGCTCATTGGAGTGTAGGGTGGAAGTCTGTTGTGTTTTCTGATTCTGCCTCTGTGTCAGTAATGGCCGCGTATTGGTTAGAGGGAGGTCAGTTGAGCGTTTGCAACCAACATGTTTGCATGCTTGCATTCAACATTCTGGTGACTATACCGGTTATTAAATATACCAGCGTTCCACATCTGCAATGGCTTATCTCGCACTTACATTAACGTGTGGTCTTGCAATGTTAATCACTTAAATATGTTACCTAGACGAACGTATTACCGATTTCATTTTTATCCTGTATTCTATGTGTGACTGTCGTTAGATAATTTTGTGGGTGTTTAAAAAGAAAATATAGAAGGAGACAGAGAAGAGAACGGGCTCTGACGAGGGTGGGAAAGGTAGGCACGAGACGAGATAGTGGTTGAGCATTTGAAACTCAACGCTGTGTACCAGTTTTGAAGCAGAGGAGCCATTTCGCTAGCGAGCGTGATTTTCAGCACTTCTTGGATGGCTCGGTAAGTAGACAGATATGCTTTTCGGAGCAGGTATTATGAAGTGTTAGTTTTGATTTTGTACTTTTCAATTCCTTTTACTTTAATTATGACAGGGACGTGTTTGGTGTTATTTATTTCATTTTTGATAGTATTTTGACGTGCTTAGATAAATGTAGTGAGATAAACTTTGATCATCACAGCAGTCAGCTATCAGTGGATAACTGTCTTGTAGCTGATTATTCTTTGGGATATCTCGTTGCAGCTTCTGTTAAAATAACTAACCTTTCCAGTTTATTTATTTATTTTACGTTCGATATGCCCGATGCCTTACACTGCTATACACATTCAGCATGGGAAACTGAGTTAACGTGAAAATGTAACAAAACATTATTCATTATAAATTTAGTTAAACGTATTACAGCACTTATAAACCTATAGTGCATAAATGTTGTAATCTGTCAAAAAATTAACAATTAAACAGAAACACTTAAATTATAAAGCCAAGAAATGCCCCAGTCTGTGAGCCTATGCAGCTCCTCTAGTGAACCGTCCCGAATTTCACACTCGATTATGTGCTGCATCGTCTGCATTTCGCCGCAGTCACTGTGAGGATCGTCAACGAAGCTTCACTTGTCCATCAACTCGTTGCACCGTCCAACACCAGTTCTCATTCTGTTTATTGTCACCCAGGTTCTTCGAGGAATGTTGAGGCCAGGAACACGATCAGCCAGGTTCTTAATGAGGTATCCATTGTTAACATTTGCTTGTTGCCATAGATGTTTCCGTTCTGCTATGGTGGCCGGACGTATTCGTACCTCTCGGCCATGCCAGATGCGCTACTCGAAGGCTAGCAGAATGCGGCCCATCAAAAAAAATCTTTCGAGTAAAGAGACTTATGCTGATTTGCTTTCGAAGTGTTCTCTGCTGTTCGTTGCAACGAATTCCTGTGTTGGCGTAAGTAACCGGTGTATGTGGGTGATTATCACGCTTCTCGTTATTGTCAGAATGCAGTGCACTGAATTCGGGACATCGAAGAGAATGTGTACGCATATGCTGGAAGGAATTTTGTAGAACAATGATTTTCGGAATTTTTAAGTGTTTCGAGGAACTCCAGTTTTCCTCCAGTCAATTCTCACTCCTGACTCTGTCACTATTGTGTTACTGTAGTAAACAGTAAATAATAGTATAGCACGATGTCTGTGAGTATCTTAATCTTAAGTGAATTCGGGAGAACAGCTACCCTTTCCTTTTTCCCAAGCGATTACCCTAGTCTATCAGCGATGAGTACATTTCCTGCCATTTTAGCTACTGCTCCACTGAATAAATTGCGTTTTAGGGGACCACTTGATGCTTTGGTGAAATGTTGTGGTATTTACTGGAAAGGTGTGCTGTACTACACTGAAGTCTCAAAGAAACTGGTATAGGCATGCGTATTCAAATACAGAGATATGTAAACCGGCAGAATACGGCGCTGCGGTCGGCAACGCCTATACAGGGTGTTACAAAAAGGTACTGCCAAACTTTCAGGAAACATTCCTCACACACAAATAAAGAAAAGATGTTATGTGGACATGTGTCTGGAAACACTTAATTTCCATGTTAGAGCTCATTTTAGTTTCGTCAGTATGTTCTTCCACCTACGTTCAATGGAGCACGTTATCATGATTTCATACGGGATACTCTACCTGTGGTGCTAGAACATGTGCCTTTACAAGTACGACACAACATGTGGTTCATGCACGATGGAGCTCCTGCACATGTCTGTCGAAGTGTTCGTATGCTTCTCAACAACAGATTCGGTGACCGATGGATTGGTAGAGGCGGACGAATTCCATTGCCTCTACGCTCTCCTGACCTCAACCCTCTTGACTTTCATTTATGGGGGCATTTGAAAGCTCTTGTCTACGCAACCCCGGTACCAAATGTAGAGGCTCTTCGTGCTCGTATTGTGGACGGCTGTGATACAATAAAATGAGCTCTAACAGGGAAAGTAAGCGTTTCCGGACACATGTCCACATAACATATTTTCTTTCTTTGTGTGTGAGGAATGTTTCCTGAAAGTTTGGCCGTACCTTTTTGTAGCACCCTGTATAAGAAAACTAGTGTCTGCCGAAGTTGCTAGATCGGTTACTGCTGCTAAAATGGCAGGTTATCAAGATTTAAGTGAGTTTGAACATGGTGTTATAGTCGGGGAACGAGCGTTGGGACACAGCATCTCCCACGTAGCGATGAAGTGGGGATTTTCCAGTACGACCATTTCACGAGTGTACCGTGAATATCAGGAATCCGGTAAAACATCAAATCTCCGTCGTACTCTTAAAGGTTTATGGACAACCCTGCAGGATTCATGGAGTCAGTTCCCTCCAGCACTACTTCAGACGTTAGTCGAGTCCATGCCACGTCGTGTTGCAGCACTTCTGCGTGCTCGCGGGGGCCCTATACGATATTAGCAAGGTGTACCAGTTCCTTTGGATCTTCAGTGTATTTGTCCTTGTTACGAGAAAGGGAAATGAAAAATAGTAATTCAAAATTACAGAGGCAATCACCACTTGCATTAAAATATCCTGGGCGTTCCTGAGATTTTTCCCGTAGCACAACTTACCTAATGAGAAGGAGTAAGAGGGGGATACCTAGGGATGCCTTTGCGGTGTCCAACCACATCCAAGTTGAATTATGTGGAATAGGTCCGAATGTTGTAGGCACACTGTTAGGTCACTTTCCACCAGCTGTTTGCTTATAGGACTGTCTCTTCTTTTCACATCTTTTACGTCACGTTAATTACGGAAATGACCCACAGTCTAAATCTAGTTATTTGTAAGTTAATCTCTTGTAGCCCAATGTTTGCAAATACATATAAAGTGGTATTTTTTCATGCTGTAGCAGTTTTGGTTTTACCCTTTATATCATAACTGTTTCTAAATGATACATTATGTACTAAAAACAATAATATTCTAACACATGTTTTCGATGAATCAGCTGAAAAAAAAGTTACGAAAACTGTGCTTTACAGCTCTAATTTTCCAGGTAAGTAAATACATAAATTGTTAAATATTTCAATTTCAAACAATATTCGCTGTAATGATTGAAGCAGGCGAAATGAATTAAAATTTGTGCTGCGGCCGGGCCTCGAACTCGGGTCTACTAGCTTAGGCAGAAATGCTTTGGCCATGTTTGAGGCTATATGTAGGCCAGATTCCAGAAACTGGGAGTCAACCACATCCCTTGTCAGTAAAGGAAAATTTTGTAAGCCAGACTATCCAAACAGAAGGGGAGAGATGCACTGAGTATAAACATCACACGGACAACGAACAACCGACAAAGTGCACTGTGGCAGAGCACTTCATCTCCTATGGATATGCCATGAATTACGACGGTATCAAGTTGTTTTAACAGTCCAACAGCTTCTGAGATTGTATTCTAAAAGACGCTGTTGACATCCGGTCAGCATCTGCAGACCAGACGGCCGCCAGAGGCCATGGAGGGGGAGTAGGGGGGGGGCGGGTTTCGATATAAAGCTGGTCAACATGGTCGACGAAGTGGTGGATGAAATTCAACGCAGCGAAGAGGCAGGAAGTAATCCTTACCTGATCTTCCGCCAGTCGTGATCTTGGAAACACCATCCCATGGAGTAGGGCGGCGAACTACCTAGATGTAATCCTAGATCAAATGCTCTCCTGAGCACCTCACATTCGGGACGTCGGAAGCAGAGACATAGGGCACCTTTGAGCTCTATATCCGCTGCTCAACCCGCAGTCGACGCTGCCACACCACCGTGGTGTCACGCTTTACCTAGCGTAGGCCCGACCAGTGTTGGAGTACACAGCTGTGTGTGGGGAAAGGCCGCAGATTCACTTATCGCAACGCTGCGAATGGTCAAAGCGCGCCCAGAAGATCGTTCTGCGTCTTCCACTCGTCTGATACACGAAGACACTGGCATCCTGCTCCTGCAGGACAGATTCCGGATTAATGCGAGGCTCTTCTACGAGAAGGAGGGACAGTCTCGCAACCGGCTCGTCTGTGAAATGGGCCACCAACCACACTACAGCCCAACCACGCATTGGCCTGACCTGCTGCGAGAATAATTTTATTCCTACCAGACCCAGGAAAACATCACCACATCACCAAAGGCCGATTCGAATACGTTAGGTTTGTTTTCTTTCTTCACCACAGGAAGAGCAGGAGCAGCATATTTATGCTTATACTGCGCAACGTGCCGAGCAAGGAAAAGCTCGCCAATGTAGTGTCAGCGTCAGACAGGCATCGGAAACATCTGAAGATGACAAGAAGTCGTCTTATCGAAATATCGCGCCTTTTTGACGACTACACCCGATCGGATACCTGAGAAATATTAAAACTCTTGCCATGCTGGGATAATGTGGGTAATTGTTATTTTTAATAGGGGAACCGCTGTCATGAAAGTAAATACTGAGCTTGATATGTGATTAGACAAAACAGTATCAAAGAAAACAGTGCGAGGGGAAAAGAATTCATGATAAAAATGTTATTTTCATGCCTTTTGTAAACCAGTCACCTGTATTCACAGAGAAAGAGCTTCAGCTGAACAATCGGCACAAAACTCGACAATCCAAAAACTGTAATATGTAATATGGTCCAACGTGCCGACACTTGCACTGTTTCCTACCGCTGTATATGTTTGTGTATGGAAGCAATAGTGAAGGCATAAAGTACTGAGTCTGATCCTCTTGTGAAACATAGATTTCATCTGAATGAAGATGGAACAGAGTGTCTTTAATGGCATGTAGAAGAGTCAGATGTGAATATTATTGAGCAGTTGTGGTCTTTATTGGAAAACTGATGTGTTTGTGCCGTTAGTCGCATGTTATATAGTCATGTCCGCCTCCGTAGCGCAACAGTAACGTTATCGCCTACCACGTAAGAGGGCCCGGGTTCGATTCCCGGCAGGGGACTGGGTGTTGTGTGTCCTTCATGATCATTGACACGCAAGTCGACGAAGTGGCGTCAACTAAAAAGACTTGCAATACGGCGGCAGAACCCCGAAGGGGATATCCCGCCCAATAAATGCCATACGATCATTTCATTTCATTATACAGTCATGAGACATAGCATTAGAGACACCCACGCACCTGCGAGTAGCCCTCACATTAACTCTGGTGACAAATCATGGTGTGGTCTTCCCGAGACATCGAACACCATTTCATTACAGCAAGACCATCGTCCACAACTCAAGGAGACTGAGTAGAGCTGGCTTCGAGCTGCTCACATCACTTACTTCTTTTTTTATGGTGTCCGAGTTGTTCTCAACAGGACTGATGTCAGATAACCTATGGGCAACAAAAGCGTCCTTGTGTCCGCGAAAGGTTTCGCAAACCATTTTGATATGATTCGCGATCAGTGGAATGGCGCATTTTCTTCCAAAAACTGTATAGTGTAACGGGACATCCTCCTCTTGCATTACTGTTCCTCAACAGTAGTTCTCGATACCATATAATTTTTTCGAATTTTTGACGGGCCAGCACAATCTCAGGTTTTTTTCTGAAAACTTAAATATAATTTTGTAAAGAATATGTCACATTTCAAGCTAAAATTTATGAAAAGGAATTACTTTATTTTAGATGTTATAATCGATAAATAGTAGTTCTGAATGTACAGCTAAAATTATTTTATTAGAAACATTTGGAATTATATACGAATTATTTGGCACACTTAAAATTTCTATTATTAATTACGCAATCTAGTAGAGTTTATTATGTTTATTCCTGGATTCATTTATGAAATAATAATCGAAACTAATAGAAATTCATTTGTCAAGAAAAATTGTAAACCCTTTGGAATATTGTTATTACCGCAGAGTGAGGTAGTAGCAAGCATGCCTCTGATGTGATCGGACTTATTTCTGTATTTTGGGCGAACAATGTAATTTCGGCTTTGTTAATGTGAAAATTCAAAAGACTGTATGATATACTAAAATATGACAAAATATATTAACGTAACAACAAAATTTCGGCACCAACCATCTTCAAATTTAATTAGATCAATTCAACCATAACCATGAGGACCTAAAATGTGAGAACTTCAACTTCAAGAATCAGACCCCTAGGCAAGAATAGCTGGAGCAACTCTACATGAGAAGCTAAGTAAACTAGAAAGTCTATTATAATCTTCGCTCTTCTCAAATTTTTCATAAAAGACTTTGCTTACTGTGGACAATAACTTGCATTGAGAAGGAGGGGGGAGATTAAAAGGTCACCAAGAGATCGTTCTTCGCGGGTAACAGACAATAGCCTATGTATCAGGGGACCCTTTTTATCTCTTGTATACGTAAGAAAACACCTCCATCACCAGTATATGTGCACGAGTACCTGCACTGGCTTCTGCACCCCTAGCGAGTAGGTACTTCTGGATGGTACAGCTGCTCACTGGTTGTTGTTAATGAAGCAGTGACTTGGCTTGTGATTTGCTGAATCGCCATCTGCCCATCCACAGTGCAATCCCTGGAAATTGACAACGACTGCCGTCACGACGCGACGTTCCTCACGGCAATTAACCCTAGCCGCGGCTGTTTACCCGAATGCAGACACTCGCGCTACTTTGGTGGCACACAGAATCTTGGTCCTGAAGGAAGCTAGAACTCATTTCTAGAGAACAAACACGTCCGAGGACAGAAGGAGTACAGTCGGACGCGTAGCCGAAACGTATACTGATGTAGCGCGCAACTGCCTGCATCTCTGGTAAATTGTGTTTCAAAATAGACTTGGGAATTGTGCACAAATTAGTTCATGCTACTCTTCGTAATATCGAAAAAATTATCAGAACTTACATGAAAGTTTGGAAAAAGACAATACCAACATGTTTTAAGGTAGTTTTGTCCAACAGAAACATCGATTTAAATATAAATTACTATTTCTTATCTACCGTCTTAAGCTTACTGCAATTTAGGAGCTTTTTCACCAGACGTGCTTCGCTTTTATTTGCAAAGCATCCTCAGTTGTCACATGTTTTTCTTCCTCTTCCTATTTAACCTGAAGTAGACAGATTTTACTGTAGTTTTTAGCGGATGCTGAAGTAGAAAAAAGTGGTTCCACTTTCACTTTTCACCAAATTTCGTTTTACTTATTACTATTTTGTAATTTAACCTTCGCAAACAATGAGGGAAAATCTGTCGGTCTTCGGAACCTGTAAGGAAGAGGAAAAAATATCTAGGACCACTGAACATGTTTTGTCATTAAAAGCGCGATTCGTGAAAAATAGTCTTAAATTATAATAATCTGGATGATACAACGAGACGAATTCGACAGAGCACGAAAAGACCTAAATCAAAACTAGGCTCGTGGACTAGACATTACCTCAGAACCTCTGATATCCTGGGGAGAGCCAGCCATGATAAAAATGTTTCACCTGGTGTGCAAGAGAAATGAGAGAGGGTAAATATCCTCAGACATCAAGAAAGAATATAATAATTTCAATTCCATAAAGGGCCGGTGCTTACAGGTGTGAATATTACCGAACTATCAGTGTAAGAGGTCACGGTTGTGAAATACTGACACGAATTGTTTTCAGAAGACTGGAAAGACAGGTAGAAGCCGACCTCGGAGAAGATCGGTTTGGATTCCGGAGAAAGGTAGGAAAAAGCGAAGCGAAACTGACTCTATGTCATATCTTAGTCGATGGGTGAAAGAAAAGCAATTGTACATTTATAGCATATGTAGACTTAGAGAAGGCTTCGACGGTTATACACAACATGTACAGAAACCAGACGGCAATTATTGGAGTCTAAGGGCATGAAAGGGAAGCAGTCGTTGAGAAGGGAGTGAGACAAGGATGTTATTCAATTTTTACACTGAGCAAGCAGTAAAGGAAAGCAAAGGAAAATTTTGAGAAGGAATTAAATTTTAGTGAGAAGAAATAAAAACTTCGAGGTCTGCCGATGACATTGCTGCTCAGTCAGAGACATCAAAGAACTAGGAAGAGCATTTTTACGAAGTGGATAGAGTCTTGGAAAGACGATGTGAGATGAACATTGACAAAAACAAAACAAACATCACAGAATGTCGTCAAATGAAATCTGGCTATTCTGGTGGAAGTAGATTAGCAAAAGAAACACTAAAAGTAGTAGATGAGTTCTGCTGTTTTGGGCAGTAAAATAACTGGTGACAGTCAAAGTACATCTACATCTACATTCTACATCTACATTTATACTCCGCAAGCCACCCAGCGGTGTGTGGCGGAAGGCACTTTACGTGCCACTGTCATTACCTCGCTTTCCTGTTCCAGTCGTGTATGGTTCGCGGGAAGAACGACTGTCTGAAAGCCTCCGTGCGCGCTCTAATCTCTCTAATTTTACATTCGTGATCTCCTCGTGAGGTATAAGTAGGGGGAAGCAATATATTCGATACCTCATCCAGAAACGCACCCTCTAGAAACCTGGCGAGCAAGCTACACCGCGATGCAGAGCGCCTCTCTTGAAGAGTCTGCCACTTGAGTTTGTTAAACATCTCAGTAACGCTATCACGGTTACCAAATAACCCTGTGACGAAACGCGCCGCTCTTCTTTGGATCTTCTCTATCTCCTCCGTCAACCCGATCTGGTACGGATCCCACACTGATGAGCAATACTCAAGTATAGGTCGAACGAGTGTTTTGTAAACCACCTCCTTTGTTGATGGACTACATTTTCTAAGGACTTTCCCAATGAATCTCAACGTGGTACCCGCCTTACCAACAATTAATTTTATATGATCATTCCACTTCAAATCGTTCCGCACGCATACTCCCAGATATTTTACAGAAGTAACTGCTACCAGTGTTTGATCCGCTATCATATAATCATACAATAAAGGATCCTTCTTTCTATGTATTCGCAATACATTACATTTGTCTATGTTAAGGGTCAGTTGCCACTCCCTGCACCAAGTGCCTATCTGCTGCAGATCTTCCTGCATTTCGCTGCAATTTTCTAATGCTGCAACTTCTCTGTATACTACAGCATCATCCGCGAAAAGCCGCATGGGACTTCCGACACTATCTACTAGGTCATTTATATATATTGTGAAAAGCAATGGTCCCATAACACTCCCCTGTGGCACGCCAGAGGTTACTTTAACGTCTGTAGACGTCTCTCCATTGATAACAACATGCTGTGTTCCGTTTGCTAAAGACTCTTCAATCCAGCCACATTTGAAATGTAGACTGGCGCTAGTAAGAAAAGCGTTTCTGAAGAAGAGAAATTTGTTAACATCGAATATAGATTTAAGTGTTAGGAAGTCTTTTCTGAAGATATTTGCCTGGAGTGCAGCCTTGCGTGGAAGTGAAACATGGACGATAAGCAGTTCAGACTAGAAGAGAATAGAAGCCTTGAATTTCGGTGCTACAGAGGAATACGGAAGATTAGATGGGTAGATCACGTAACTAATGAGGAAATAATGAAAAGAATTGGGGAGAAAAGAAATCTGTGGCGTGACTTGACTAAAAGATGACGGGTGAGGTTTTTTATACCTTTTTCGATACCAGACATCTAAGGTCATCAGTCTTTTGTTCACTCTCCAGGACAGAGGCAGTGTACCCAATCTGTCTGCGTATAGAGTAAATTCTGTACGTATGTATGAGAGAGTGTTCTAAATGTTTGCGTAGCGTATATCTGACAAGGGGTCGTCACAGACTCTGAAGAGTCTTAGGTATGTTATAGAGGGACCCGTCCTGAGTACGTGGCTAGCGGTTTTTCGTGCGACTGCCCTATGTTTGCGAGAAAATCGATGTTGAAGTTTTATGCGTATCTTCTACACCTGTAATCTTCAACATGTTTCGATCTACACAGTGTACCGCAGTGGCTACAATTTGCGATCACCATGCTAGTGGTGAGGGTTCAGACCCGATCCATTATTTTGTGCATTGTCATCGTACACAATATCATTAAATGGCATATGTCATTCATTAATAAATTAATCATTACAGAAAATTTTCTTCATATGTGTATACCGTTTGTTATAGAATATTCCTACTTGCAATCGCTTGCGTCGCTTGCTGTGCTAGAATACAGCTCAGGATGGTATTTGTCGCAGAAGCCAACGAAACACAAATTCGTAGAACACATCGTCGCACATTTAAAGAAAGCTACCGCCTAGCAGACACACGGATTTTTCAAAAGCGATACCGGTAAACACAGTCTCCTTAAATTAAAAAATATTGTACTTTCTTCGATCAATTTCGATTCAAACCACGCCTATTTGATCATTCCTGTGAAAGTAGGTGCTCTAAACTGATGCCAAATTAAAGAATGATTGTTTACAGAATTATTGCTCGAAGAGATTTCTCTATTAGCCTTTAACAAGTGGGAAGAATTTTGAATTTTTTTCTTGAAAATTGTAACCTGCCTATAAAAATAAACACAACAGATTTGGCAAATATGTACCACCAGTGTGGTAGCCGTGAACTTATCCACTCCACTACGCTCGCTTGATCGAAGCATGACGAACATTATGGATATAGGAGATATACATGAATCTTCAACACCGAATTTCTCGGACGCAATGGGCTGTCGAATGAAAAGCTACTATCTAGGTTTTAGGACAGTTCCCTCCACAATATACCCAAGATTCATAAAAATTTGTGATTAACAGGTCTGATGGTCCCCTTCTGAGGCGGAAGATGGGAACCAGAACGAAATACAGCTATTCCTCACCCCCCCCCCCCCCCCCCCCCCCCGAAAGCGGTCGCAGTAACACCCGCGGCTACCCGGGCGGGTGACACAATGACGGAATCGGTTGATAGGACACAATCGGAAACGTCAAGACTTCGTCAGTTTAGTGTTGGAGGTAAAAACTGGAAAGGGAGACCAAGAAGCAAATACAGTAACCAGGTTCAAATGGATGTAAGTTGCAGCAGATGACGAGGCTTGTAGAGAACAGAATACCGTCGAGAGTTGAATTAAACCTATCTTCAGTCTGAGGACAAACAACAACAACGACAACAACAACAGCAACACTAAGCTTAACACAAAAAAGCCATAATTATTTATATACATATTTAAGTAAATTAAAGTACCATGACTGGTCAAAGCCTCTCTTCATTCCCTTACACAAGAAAGGGTCTATCGGGAACTGCTCCAACTACCGTACTATTGCCTTCATATCTCACGAAAGTAAAATTTTGCTCTACATCCTGAACCAATGTTTCAAGCCGTGCATTCAGCCTCACGTATCCACAGAACAAGCAGGTTTTGTTGAAGGGAAAGGAACTCATAAACAGATCCTGAACATAAGACAAATAACAGAAAAATCGCGAGAGTTCTTTGTTCCTGTTTTCATCTACTTCTTTGACTATAGGAAAGCCTTTGATTGTGTTGTGTGGGAAAAGTTGTGGCAGGTGCTTGTAGAGTTCGCTGTACCACCCCACTTGATAGCATTGATCAAAAGTCTATACAATAATCACTTCGCACTTGTAAAGACAAGTGCTGGGACGTCTGATTCCTTCAGAGTATCAAAAGGTGTGAGACAGGGCTGTGTCTTATCCCCATAACTGTACAACATCTATGCCTAACTTGTCATTAGGAAAACTCTTGATGGTTGGACCAAAGGCATCTCAATTGGTGGGAGAACTATCAACAACCTCAGTTTTTTCTGATGACACTGTGCTTTTAGCCTACAGCGAAGATGAACTTGCCGAGCTACTAACAAGAATAAAGGACATTAGTCTAGCATATGGATTAGACATCAACCTCAGCAAGTCCAAACTCATAATAATTGATCGAGAAGAACAGATCCAGCTCACAGGTCGATTAAAGGAACTGGAAGTCGTGCATTCTTTCATCTATCATCTTGGGTCAACCATCTGCAGCACGGGAAGTTGTGAAGATGAGATAATAAGAAAGATCACGCTAGGGAGAGTGGCTATGAAGAAGCTCTGGTAGAGCAGAGCAATAACAAATAGCACGAAGTTCGGGCTAGTTGAAACACTCATGTCTTCTGCATCGCTCCTGCGAAACGCAACTCGCCCTTTTTTCACATGATATCTTGCGAACCATGGATAAAGGGTATCAGACGGATGCCATATTCCTTGACTTCCGGAAAGCGTTTGACTCGGTGCCCCACTGCAGACTCCTAACTAAGGTACGAGCATATGGGATTGGTTCCCAAATATGTGAGTGGCTCGAAGACTTCTTAAGTAATAGAACCCAGTACGTTGTCCTCGATGGTGTGTGTTCATCGGAGGTGAGCGTATCATCTGGTGTGCCCCAGGGAAGTGTGGTAGGTCCGCTGTTTTTTTATATCTACATAAATGATCTTTTGGATAGGGTGGATAGCAATGTGCGGCTGTTTGTTGATGATGCTGTGGTGTACGGGAAGGTGTCGTCGTTGAGTGACTGCAGGAGGATGCAAGATGACTTGGACAGGATTTGTGATTGGTGTAAAGAATGGCAGCTAACTCTAAATATAGATAAATGTAAATTAATGCAGATGAATAGGAAAAAGAATCCCGTAATGTTTGAATACTCCATTAGTAGTGTAGCGCTTGACACAGTCACGTCGATTAAATATTTGGGCGTAACATTGCAGAGCGATCTGACGTGGGACAAGCATGTAACGGCAGTTGTGGGGAAGGCGGATGGTCTCTTCGGTTCATTGGTAGAATTTTGCGAAGATGTGGTTCATCTGTAAAGGAGACCGTTTATAAAACGCTAATACGACCTATTCTTGAGTACTGCTCGAGCGTTTGGGATCCCTATCAGGTCGGATTGAGGGAGGACATAGAAGCAATTCAGAGGCGGGCTGCTATATTTGTTACTGGTAGGTTTGATCATCACGCGAGTGTTATGGAAATGCTTCAGGAACTCGCGTGGGAGTCTCTAGAGGAAAGGAGGCGTTCTTTTCGTGAATCGCTACTGAGGAAATTTAGAGAACCAGCATTTGAGGCTGGCTACAGTACAATTTTACTGCCGCCAAACTACATTTCGCGGAAAGACCACAAAGAAGATAAGAGAGATTAGGGCTCGTGCAGAGGCATATAGGCAGTCGTTTTTCCCTCGTTCTCTTTGGGAGTGGAACAGGGAGAGAAGAAGCTAGTTGTGGTACGAGGTACCCTCCGACACGCACCGTATGATGGATTGCGGAGTATGTATGTAGATGTAGATATAGATGTCTTCTTTTATGTTTGCGAAACATGGATACTCAAGGCCAGAGACAAACAGCGCATTGATGCGTCTGAGCTTTGGTGATGGCATAGGATGCTACGCATAAAATGAACAGAAAGAAGAACAAATGTGTCCATTTTTGAACAACTCGATATCTCCAGACGCCTTTCTTCTCGAGTCACCGAAAAAATTCTCCACTTCTTTGGCCATATTGAGAGAAGAAATGGAGAAAATCTAGAGAAAATAGTCTTGGAAGGAAAGATCGAGGACACGAGACCAAGAGGAAGAGCGGGGAGCAGATGGATAGATCAAATAAAGAATATCTCCGGTCTGTCTCTTCAGCAGGCACTAAGAGAGGGTGGCAACCGTCCGGGGTGGAGACGCTTGGTTCTTGGGGTCACAACGCTTAGCAATGAGCTCAACGACTTATGATGGTGATGAACGCTTGATTCTGACATAAAACACGCTCGCAGCGCTAAGAACGCTGTTTAACGGAAGTAATTTTAACTCTTTCCCTTGACTATTTGAACCGCAGAAGTTTCGTTCTTCAGTGATGGTTGGTTACACAGACATTAGACTATGGGCCAGTATGTGGGACACTCATTATAAGCTATTGTTTGCTCAGGATGGGCGCAAATTCCACTTATTCCGATTCAGTGCAATTTTCGTGGTGATCTTCAGGGCGAAGACTAGTTAGATGCGACTCGTTACGCTTGTCTGTCTTGTGCAAGCCTCTTTATTTCTGCACAATTACTGTAACCTACATCCATTTGAACTTGTTTGTCGTAATCAATAACTGGTCTCCCTCTACAATTTCCCCCCCTCCCCCTCCCAAACTTCACGCCATTAGTAAATTAACTACTTCTTAATACTTCAGAGTGCGTTCTCCTAGCCGCTTCTCCTTCAGTCAGGTTGTGCCATAAATTTCTTTTCTTCGGTATTCGATTCAGTACCTCTTCATTAGTTATCCCTTCTAGCCATTTAATCTTCAGCATTCTCATGTAGCATCACATTTCAAAACCTATTCTCTGTTTATCGACAACGCTTCAGTTTCGTACTTGGCTACACTACAAACAAATACCTTCAGAAAAACTTCTTAACACATAAAATGATATTAGATGCTAAACTATTTTGAGAAAAGCTTCCCTGCTGTTGCAAGTCTGCAGTTTATATCCTCTTCATTTCTATTGTCTTAAGTTCTTTTGCTCTTCAAACAGCAAAGCTCGTTTACTACTTTTAGTATCTCATTTTCTAATCTAATTCCTCCAGCATCGCCAGATTTAATTCGAGACATTCCATTATCCTCGTTTTGCTTCTGTTGACGTTTATCTTATACCCTCATTTCAAAAGTCTATCCATTTCGTTCAAATGCTCTTCCAAGTCCTTTGCCGTCTCTGACAGAAAAAAATGTCGTCGGAAAAGCTCAACGTTTTTATTTCTTCTCGCTGAACTTGAACTCCTTCTCCAGATTTTTCTTTTGTTTCTTTTATTGATTGCTCAATATATTGAATAACATCGGGGATAGGCTACAACATTGTCTTACTCCGTTCTCAACCACTGCTTCCTGCTTCCCTTTTCCGCCTTTCGACTCTTATAACTGCCGTCTGGTTTCTTTACAAGTTGTATATAACTTTTCGCCCCCTGTGGTTCACCCGTGCTACCTTCAGAATTCCAAAGGGTTTATTCCAGTCAACATCGTTAAAAGCATTCACTAAGTGTACAAACGCTACAACGAAGGCTTGCCTTCTTTAACCTGTCGTCTAAAGTAAGTCGCTGGGTCAGTTTTGCTTAAATTGTTCCTACGTTTCTCCGAAACCAAAACCGACCTTCCCCAAGTTCGGCTTCTACCAGTTATTTCAGTCTTTGTAAATAATCCGTATTAATATTCTGCAAACATGATTTATTAAACAGATGGTTCGATAATAATAGTACATGTCAGCAACTACTCTCTTCGGAACTCTTCCTATTATATTTTTCTTGAAGTCTGAGAGTATTTCACCTGTCTCATAAATAACGAATACCACGTGGAATAGTTTTGACACAGTTTTTAATTCTTCATAGTATCTCAGTTATTCTAAGCGAATGTCGTCTACTCGTTTCGACTTATGTCTTTCGGTGTTCAGTAAAATTCTTCTCGCAGTATCAAATCTCCGTACCTTCTTCAGCTACTTGTTCTTCCCTTTCCATAACGTTGTCCTTCGGTTCAATGCCTTTCTATGGCACTTCTGTATGTTTCTTCAACCTTTTAGTCTTAACCTTTTATGCAATTATAGGCTTGCTATCTGAGCACTTGATTTTCTTTCTTCTCCAAATGTCTCTTTAATTTTCCTATAGGTGGCATCTATCTTTCCAATAGGCAAGCATGCTTCTTCATATTTTCATTTCTCCTCCAGACATTTCTGCTTTGTCTACTAGCAATCCTTCCAAATTTATTTTTCAGCCGTCTATATTAATTTTCGTTTTCTTCATTTGTTGAGTTTTTGTATTTTATTTTTACATCAAATGAAATAAATATCTCTTACGACAGCCAAAGATTTCTACTTTGCCTCGTCTTTTTACCTATTTCAAGCCCTGCTGTCTTCACGATTTCATCTCTAGCTACCGTGCGTCTTCTGTTGTATTCCTTTCCCTTGCCTCCGTCAATAGTTGTCTAAAGCACCATTTGAAACTCTTTACATCCTCTGGTTCTTTCAATGTCTCCTAGTCCCATTTCTTTAATTTTCTATTTTTCAGCAATTTCTTCAATTCTAATCATTGGTATCCAATAAAATTTGGTCAGAGTACACTTCTACTCCTAGAAATGTTTTGCAGTTTGAAGTCTGGTTTAGAAAACTGTGTCTTGCGTTATTCTTACATCAAATTTTTGCAATGATTAAATTGCGCTCTCTGCAAAACTCTACCAGGCGGCACCCCTTTTCATTCTTTTTCCCCAGTACATATTCTCTCACTATTTAACCTTCCCTTTCTTTTCCCACTATACAATTCCTACTATCGAAGTCCAGTGTCCAGTCAAAATTAAATTTTCGCCTCTCTTAGTGATTTCAATATCTGTCATTTCTTCATGTATATTTTCAAGATTTTCAGCAGCAGCGGAGGAAGCAGACATATAAATTTATACTACTGTGGTGGATGCTGACTTTGTTTCTGTGTTCCTTGTCTTGGATGCTGACTTTGTTTCTGTGTACCTTGTCTTCGGTAACGTCTTCATTGTGGGCATAGCAGCTTACGCGAATTCCTATTTTCTTACTAACTGTTAATCCTACTTCTGCATTGCGCTATTTTATTTTGTGTTTATAACTCTGTACTTGCCTGACCAGAAATACACCGCAGTTCTCTGATTTCCACTATAACTAGTTGTAACCTGTCTGCTTCTATTTTTCAGTTGTCTAACCTACCTACCCAATAAGGGATACACCTTTCCACGGACCAACCGGTAGAACGCCAGATCGGTATTTTATAATGACTGCATCCTCCTGAGTATTTCCCACCCGAAATTATTTTACCCAAGAGCACATCGTAATCATTAAAGCATACAGTCGTGCTGCATGTCCTCCGGAAATGTAACGGCTGTAGTTTCCAGTAACTTTCACCTACCGAGGTGAAAGCGGATAGCAATAAACGTACGAGTATAATTTCTGCATGCCTGCAACACAAGTTGTTTCTATTGGGACAGAGGCAATACTGCGTTCATCTTTTTACAAGCATCAGGCCCCTACGGGGAATGTCGTTCTATGACCTAAGTGTTCATGGGAGTGTTCTATAAATTGCAAAATGTGTCAGAACTGCTATTTGTAAGTTTTTGGAATGTCACGTTTTAACTGTGATCGTCATCTCTTATTACATAATGTTCTATACACTCATCCTCCCCCATCCGTAACCGTCTGTCCTCTTCAACTGCAGCGTAACTCACAGATGTCGCCATTAAAGCTAATATTAATTTTAAATTTACAGTTTTTATGGACGTTTATTATTAGAGAATGATCGCTGGAGTTTTATCTTTTACAACATAGTGTTAAGGAATATGTATGAACTTAACTGTAGAATTTTATTGAAATTCAAATAACTCTAGTAATTTTTCTTCAGAACTCGCTTTTACAATATCTTATCTCTTGTGACTCTCATGTTTTGTAAACGTTTTGCACGAAGTTCATAGCTAAAAGGATATGATCTGTAATTAGAGATATTTTTCTGTTTATACCTTCATCGTCTGTTTTGGATGCTTTGAGGTCATAAAACACTTTTATTGTGTCAGTCACGGTTTTATATCCACTATTTGGATTGACTCTATTTCGATGGAAAACAAGGTGACAGGAACAGCTGAACTATGTTGGTAAAGTAGCATATGTATCCAACTTTATTAAAATCTAACGCCTTGATACTGCTCCACACCACCTTGGCAAATGTTACCAAAGATCTTTTCCTTCACTACATTTTTTTTTTTATTTAGTCATTGTCCTATCTGGAATAGCTGTCAACGTCTTTGGTTGCGAATTCATGTTTGTTCACGTAGTCAGTTATTTGCATGTTACGTGGACTATACCGGTGGTCTCTCGTTGTGGTATGGAACAAGTTAGCTTTACAATTTAGTAAATCTTCTCAAAGGAAAATGTGGCAACAAGCTGACCTTCCTCAGTCCTACAGTGAAAATGATCGTGTGGCATTGATGGCTGGATGTCCCCATCTAGGGAAGTTCGGCCGTCGAATTGCAAGTCTTTTCTATTGACGCCACGCTGGGTGACTTGGGTTTCGATGATGACGAGATGATGATGGAGACAACACAATACAACATTTAGTCCCCGAGAGGAGAAAATCTCTGACACGTCCGGCAATCGAACCCGGGCCCGCTCCATGTGTCAGAAACCCTGATCACACAGTTAAGGGGTGGACCAGGCGTAAAGTAAGGAAACGACATTATACTATATTTTTGGTGTGCTCCGGTTAAAACTTAGTTTTGAAGGGAGCGGACGAAATTAGGATTTGACGTTTTATGTGAGTTGTGAAAGGTGGATTACTAAGTACCACTGGATTGGCGGTGTTGGCACTGCAAATCGATGCGGTATTTCGTTCTTGGTATTCAGTGTGCGAAACATATGTGAAGTGGATGAGCAGACAGGCATTCAGATCGGTGCACTTGTCATGAAGATAGTGCCTGTACAGAATGCTTCAACATGTCGTGTCACAGTTCTATTCTTCTTCGTTCCTCTGCTGTTCGGACAGCTAACAATCATTGTACTGCTTTAACACAATCTCCACTGGTTATCAGCCGAGTGACAAGTCGTCTTGAGGCAACATTTCGACAAGTTTCCTATTTTGTCTCGGATTATAGGCCGAAATCTCATTAGAGGTGAGTCACTTTGTTTCAAGTACGTCCTTGCTCTAGGTTTAACATGTCCTCACACTTCCTACATTAGTATTCTAACCGCTTCTTTTCTTTCTTCAGTCAAATTCTTAGCAGTTTTGTCTTATCTGTTTTTCCTAGAAGCCTCACTATGCTGGCCTGTAACATCCTCTAAGAGAGTTTGTGTGTGTATTGGTGCTCGGCACGCTGCTTGTCATATGAGGCGGGCACATTTCTCACATTAGTATTCCAGCTGCTTCTCAGCGAGGTGTATATCCTGTGCATAGTAACTTGCCAGATGAGACAGGTAGACAGCGATGGTGGAGAAGAACCAGTGTATCATTCTGAACTAGGAAACCTTGGTCCGGAAAAGACTATTTCGAAACTTCTAAGCGAAAATGAGAAATTTCAAATTCAAATGACGAAAATAAACTGCCGAAAAAATGTAGCATCTCCAAGAAAAAAAGGTTGTTTTACTGACAAAGACAGGTAATTCGTCATTATAGGTGTGTTTGATAAATTCAGAACAAATACAACACACACGTGACAGTAAAGGGTGTCCAAACGGTCGCATCATTACACTGAGTACTTCCCTCTGGCGGCAAAGCAGGAGTGTATTCTTGCATGTAAACAATCATAAAGGTACCAAATGCCATCCTGCATCGATTGTCCCAATCATCTTGCACCTATTTTTGCTATTCGGCAATGGCTCTTGTAGGCGCTGGAGAACGAGTAAACTCCTACTTCATCATGTCCTTACATTTTCAATTGGCGAGAGATCTGGTGATCTTGCTGGCCTGGGTAGTTGTGTACGCCACGAAGAGCACCTTGCAACAGTATGTGGACGTTCATTGTCCTCCTGAAAAAGCGCAACACCTTCCTGGCGAAGAAATGGCTGTAGCACGCGAATAAAAATCTCTGCCATGTAGTGGGCACTGCTTACTTCACCCTGCAGGAACACCAGATGAGACAGCGAGTTTTACCTGGTGGATCCGCCACCGTGAAGCCTACGATGCGACCTATGAGTTATGGATAAATGCACTCTGGAACAGGCAGATCGCCAGGTCTGCTCCGTCACTAGCATACAGACAGAACCTGCTCTCATCACTGAAGACAAAAGAGCGCTGTTCCACTCTCCATTCAACTCTTTCACGACACTAGAGTAACTACCATAGCGGTGTCGTGGTGTCAGTGATAGCCTGACCAGATTCACACGTGTACTTAGTCCTGCTGCAAGCAGACAGTTATAAAAACGCTCTCTGATGACATAGCAGGTGCACAAAACGCCTAGATTTTGTACCTGGATGATGTTCGGTTGGCCACCACTGCTCGCAAAATGTCTCGAGTTTGACGTGCATCTGTATTATGCGGACGTCGAGAACCTGGTCTACAGGTGTGGGAATGTTCTAGAGACCACTGCTGAAAGCAACATTGCACCACCTATAAACCGTGCCCAAGACGTACAGCAATCCGTTGATACATCCATCCAACTTTCCGCAGGCCCACCACGCGACCCCGTTCAAATGGCGGAACCTGTTCATTATGGGTATTTTGCAAAAACAGACATAATGTCTTATGGGATAACAGCAATCAGTGATTTTATAATGTTACTTAAAATCCGTCTTGATTGCAATTTTTTATTTTATTCATATGACCGGTTTCGGTTCATTCAGAACCATCTTCAGATCTGTAAAAATAATGATACTAATTTACTATTTCACGGAAGCAAATCTTTTTCATCCTATCGAATCAACATCAAATGTACCAGAACGTACCTGATATTTCAGTTACAGGAGTAACCCGTCCAAATCCAGCAACTTTCACATGCTACGTCACATAAAATTGGTTGGCAGAGTGCACGTCATTTATATTAATTATAACACTATTACCGACAAGTGACGTCTGGTACATTTGTTACATTCCAGTTGCACATACTGTATTCAGTAGATCTTTTTTTATATTAAAAATACTTAATCAAAATATGTAGATGTCAAGGTTAAAATCTGCACTTGTCAGAATTAAAAAAACAGTAAAATTGTCATTTTTATACGATCTAAAAAGCATAGGGCGATTTATACATCTATGGTGCTGGTGTGAACTTGTTTTCCTCTACGGTCTGCTTCCGTGGTTTCCGCCATTTCGGTGTTGTGCCGCGGTCCGCTCAGTCGTCTGACGTCCATCGCCGCGGGCAAGAGGGCCGCACAGGAGGGCCCCGTCTACATATTTTAATTAAGTATTTTTAATATAAAAAAGATCTACTGAATACAGTATGTGCAACTGGAATGTAACAAATGTACCAGACGCCACCTGTCGGTAATAGTGTTATAATTAATATAAATGACGTGCACTCTGCCAACCAATTTCATGTGACGTAGCATGTGAAAGTTGCTGGATTTGGACGGGTTACTCCTGTAACTGAAATATCAGGTACGTTCTGGTACATTTGATGTTGATTAGATAGGATGCAAAAGATTTGCTTCCGTGAAATAGTAAATTAGTATCATTATTTTTACAGATCTGAAGATGGTTCTGAATGAACCGAAACCGGTCATATGAATAAAAAAAAAAATTGCAATCAAGACGGATTTTAAGTAACATTATGGGTATGCACTAGGGATGGCGGTTATCCCTGAAACAACCGGTTTTCGGTTGTATTGTTTTTTTTTCAGCGCCAATTTAACCTGACGCTTAAAACCGCTCAAAATAACTGGTTTCTGAAATAACTGATTTTCAGTTTTTTGTTCCTATTATTTCCTGTAATGAACGTAGAAATCGAACAACGAATGAAAAATTTTCTATCTCTATCTGTTTCAAGATATATAGAATCAAAATATTAAATTAAATAGACAAACCAAAAAAACTTTATCCAAAAGTGATAAGCGGTTCAATACTACAAAAAATCACCGGTAATGTTCTATTGATTCTAATTTTTTTTTTTAAATTCTGCTCAAAAATCATATTGTAAACGGGGATCGTACCACTATTTGGGCATTAAGAATAGTCAGTGCTAAAAGGTGAAAAACTGAGGTTGAAGAACTCTATTTTTTGTGTTAATTTGATCGTTTAAAAGGGCTACAAGCAGATAAAGGCATATTATGTAGACACAGGCTATTTTTATTGTTTACTATGAATCAATTGTTGCTAATTTATTACTGTTACCATAATTTCCTTCCTCTTTTATTCTTTGATAGAAATGGCAGACAAATATTTAATATTTTAAAGCAAATGAAGCATTGTACTTCATTACTACGTCACTTCGTAAAAAATATTTTCAGACTAGGGATGGTGCTGTTCTGTAATACAAGAGATGTCCGGTGACGACCTCGGGAAACTAACGCATAGACTAGGTGAAGATAAGCCTTGCACACTGTACGTACACGTGTACCTTAAGCCACGACACATGACAACGCGGATACTGTTGTCTCAGAAATGCTGTCCCAATTCATATGTCATGTGTCTGTTGCTCGTTTCTGTCGGCATTATTATTGAAATAGTACTGATTACTTTTCCCATTTCCTATATTTCAGACCAACTTAAATTTTACGAATAAAAGTTATTCCTTTTTAAAAAAGGTTAATTTTAAAATGAAAAAACTAGCTCTGCTGCTACTGCTAATTACTAAAAAAGAAAAAGACGCGTAATATAACCGAGACCAAACAAATACTGAAAACTATCGGTTATTCAGAACTAAATATCGGTATCGGTTTTAACATGTCGGTTTTTCCCTTCCTGAGTACGAGTACGTACTAGTCGCTGGGGCATGATTGAACCGTAGAATGAATGTTGTAAACACTGTTCACCTATAAACTCAGCACAGTTAGTCGCTGCAGAGTCAAAACAGAGGATGCACAGACTGTTGTAGTATCAGAGATTCATTTGTCACGATCATCGGTGATCAGATGACCCTCAGGAGTCTACATCTACATCTACATCTACATCTACATCCATACTCCGCAAGCGTGGCGGAGGGTACCTTGAGTACCTCTATCGGTTCTCCCTTCTATTCCATCCAACGGAGAGCAGCGCGCTTCGTTACAGGATCATTTAGTAATCACGCGAAAGCGTTACGGAGATGATAGATAAACTCCAGTGGAAGACTCTGCAGGAAAGACGCTCAGTAGCTCTGTACGGGCTTTTGTCAAAGTTTCGAGAACATACCTTCACTGAAGAGTCAAGCAGTATATTCCTCCCTCCTACGTATATCTCGCGAAGAGACCATGAGGATAAAATCAGAGAGATTAGAGCTCACACAGAGGCATACCGACAATCCTTCTTTCCACGAACAATACGAGAATGGAATAGAAGGGAGAACCGATAGAGGTACTCAAGGTACCCTCCGCCACACACCGTCAGGTGGCTTGCGGAGTATGGATGTAGATGTAGATGTAGACTCCTGAGGGTCATCTGATCACCGATGATCGTGACAAATGAATCTCTGACACTACAACCCCTCAGTATGCACGTATTATACCGTTGTGGCACCGAAAACAATCCTTGAGGGCGTTAATTTCTTTCCGGCAGTGTTAAAAGTCCAAGTATGCTCATTCGTGTAATAACTTCTCTTTGTCTGTACAAGTTGCACAATGTATTATATTCACCGCAGTTGTCCGAAGTGGTGTGCTTTAGCTCTTAGGAAGGTGCGACATCGTTGCATGAAGCTCTGTCGCACACGTTAAAACAACAATGGTGTTGTTTGAATAATGACGCCAGCAGTGAGAATTCCTGGTAAGAGATCCTCTTCAGTATGTACAAGCGTCTTATACGCAACAGTTTTCACGTGATATCAAGTGCGGTCAAATCAAGTGAACGAGATGGCCACGTTGGATACGTGCAGACATAGATCGTCGAATTGACACCGGCTCTAATGGGCCTGTTCGATCGTTATTTGCTAGAAAATGATCTCAGCTAGCCTCACCATCGTCAGTCTCTACTTTCAGCTCCAAATGAATAATAGAGGTGTTTTCGTGGTGGTCATCCAAACTGTCAGGACGACTGAGAAGGGCAAAAGTTTCAGTTTATGATAAAGGACCGTGGTCCAGAAACGACCGAATCGAAAATTGTGAAGCCAAACGTCTTGTGGGACAACTATGCGAATAGAATATGAGAATCTATGAATGGTTGTTTGTACGACTTGAAAACAATGATTTTTATGCACGTAGTTATTGACGATAGATTTCGTACTCACTTAGGTTTCGTGAAGTTTGGGGTACTGTACATTTGACGTTCATAGATGGGGTACACGAAAGCTGTGAGTCGCAGACTGACTTCGACGTCGGTGTAACTGCCCAGAGAGGTTTTTATTATTATTTGTTTCATCGTAAGCAACACTACTCATTTTCGTCGTGAATACGTTTTTGGAAGGTAAAAATTTGTGTCAGTATTGAGTGTAACCTTCTACATTTCTCCGGAATCCAAACTGCTCTTTCTCCAAGATGGATTCCATCAGTCTTTTCATCCTCCTACAGATAATTCGTGTTGGTATTTTGAAAGCATGACTTATTAAACAGATGGCTCGGTAACAGTCGTACATGTCAGCACCATCTGTTCCTATAGCAAAAATGTTGGTGAGGTAATGGTTATTTGTCGTATATAACTATAGTTAAATGGAAAAGCATTTCTGTTTTATAGAACCTTATTGAGTGGCATGTTTCGCAAAGGTTTTTGTAATATTCACTCTATTAGATAGTTTATGGTCCCAAATTGCTTATACACACATCAAAAAAAGTTTTGCATCACCTCGGTTCCGAGAGTTCCGGACCCTATACAGAAAATTGGAACAGAGATCAATATAAATATAATTTCCAACCTTTTTATTGCTCATGATGATGATGTTATGTTTATGGGGCACTCAACTGCGCGGTCATCACCACCCGAACAAAATCCCAATTTTTTCACAGTCCAATTTTTACACAATCCAATCTATCCACTGTCACGAATGATGATGATGAAAACAACACAAACTCCCAGTTCCCGGAAGAGAAAATCCACAACCCGGCCGGGAATCGAAACGGTGGTGCTGTCAGGATTGCTACGAATCATAATCCGTAGGTAGAGGCCATCCACTGCAGTAGGCGGCAACGCTAGCCACTAGACCACGAGCTGCGGATCTTATTGCTCATGAAAATGACACATTGCATGTTGTACCACCATACACCGAGACCTTCAAAGGTGTTGGTCCAGATTGCTGTACACACCGGTACCTCTAATACCCAGTAGCACGTCCTCTTGCATTGATTCATGCCTGTATTCGTCATGGCATACTATCCACGAGTTCATCACTGCACTGATGGTCCAGATTGTCCCACTCCTGAACGGCGATTCAGCGTAGATCTCTCAGAGTGGTTGGTGGGTCACGTCGTCCATAAACAGTCCTTTTCAATCTATCCCAGTAATGTTCGATAGGGTTCATATCTCGAAAACATGCTGGCCACTCTAGTCAAGCGATGTCGTCATCTTGGAGGAAGTAATTCACAAGATGTGCACGATGAGGGCGCGAATTGTCGTCCATGAAGACGAATGCCTCGCCAATATGCTGCCGATATGGTTGCACTATCGGTCGGAAGATGGCATTCACGTATCGTACAGCCGTTACGGCGCCTTTCTTGACCACCAGTATCGTACGTCGGCCCCACATAATGCCAATCCAAAATATCAGTGAACCTCCACCTTGCTGCACTCGCTGGACACTGTGTCTAAGGCGTTCAGCCTGACTGGGTTGCCTCGAAACACGTCTCCGATGATTGTCTGGTTGAAGGCATATGCGACACTCATCGGCGAAGAGAACGTGACGCGGTCCATTCGGCATGCTGTTGGGTCCATCTGTACCACGCTGCATGGTGACGTGGTTGCAAAGATGGACCTCGCCATGGACGTCGGGAGTAAATTTGCGCATGATGCAGCCTATTGCGCACAGTTTGAATCGTAACACGACGTCCTGTGGCTGCACGAAAGGCATTATTCAACGTGGTGGTGATGCTGTCAGGGTTGCTACGAATCATAATCCGTAGGTAGAGACCATCCACTGCAGTAGTAGCCCTTGGGCGGCCTGAGCGAGGCATGTCATAGACAGTTCCTGTCTCTCTGTATCTCCTCCATATCCGAACAACATCGCTTTGGCTCACTCTGAGACGCCTGGACACTTCCCATGTTGAGAGCCCTTCCTGCCACAAAGTAAAAATGCAGACGCGATCGAGCCGCGGTATTGATCATCTAGGCATGGTTGAATTACAGACAACACGAGCCGTGTACCTCCTTCCTGGTGGAACGACTGGAACTGTTCGGCTGTCGGACCCCCTCGGTGTACTAGGCGCTGCTCATGCATGGTTGTTTAAATCTTTGGGCGGTTTTAGTGACATATCTGAACAGTTAAAGGGACTGTGTCTGTGATACAGTCAACGTCTACCATCAGGAGTTCTGGGAACCGGGGTGATACAAAACTTTTTTTGATGTGTGTATTTCCATGGCCCACAATTATTACTGTTTGTTATATTGGTTATTATTGTTATGCTTTTGTCATCACCTTTTCCAGCATATTCGTTTTAATCCATAAAGTGCAAGTTTCGCTACCACGTATAGGGCCTATGTAAGATTGGTACGTTCTGCAGTTGTTTACAATATGAAGGACACTGTCTGTGCCGGCCGGAGTGGTCGAGCGGTTCTAGGCGCTTCAGTCTGGAACCGCGCGACCGCTACGGTCGCAGGTTCGAATCCTGCCTCGGGCATGGATGTGTGTGATGTCCTTAGGTTAGTTATGTTTAAGTAGTTCTAAGTTCTAGAGGACTGATGACCTCAGATGTTAAGCCCCATAGTGCTCAGAGCCATTTGAACCATTTGACACTGTCTGAGGTGTTCTTGGTACCTCTGTGGTCATTACATCACCCGAAGTCACAGGTGATGAACAGTTACATCGCTAGGTGTTTTATTTAATTAGCCAGATATTGATTGTTAGCTGTTTTATCAAACTACGAAGATTAGAAAGTGATTGACCCATTAAATGCAGCGCCTGCAAGAGAGATGCTACTCCTGGTGTTATCTCTGCGATATCTTGACAGTGCTCCACCTCCGTAGCAGAAAGGTCAGCGTGTCTGATTGTTATACAGAGAGCCCGTGTTTGATTTCCGGTACTGCGAGGGATTTTTTCTTAGTGGGAGGACTGGAACGGGGTGCATTCTGCCATCTCATGCCCGTCAAGGAGCTGCTCGAGTGAGTGGCGGTGTGGGTGGCTGCCAGACCGGTATGCTGACCACATACCCCTACATACCGCATCCGAATGACGCCATAGGTAGTGGGTGGCACGGCGACCGGTCGGTACTGAACGATCTAACAGGGCCAGTAGACGGAGCTTCAGCTTTTTCTCTTGAGTACCTTTTGAAAGGGCACTCAGATTTTATTCCCAATCCTCCCCTAATCCGTGCTTCTGCTCCGCCTATAATGATATCACTGTCGACGGGGCGTTAAACTCTTCCTTCCTTCTTTCTTGACAGTGACACTCAGTGCTGTTCTCTTATTGTGCTACTGTTCAATAAAGTTTTATTTTATTATTTCTCCAGATCAGTTAAAACAACGTCTTCGTAGTGTGAGAGAGACTCACATATTTGATTACTAATCGGGAGTGAGAGTTTCATGTTCCATTCTCGTAGAGGACAGAGCATTACAAGACAGCCTGCTCACTACAGCAGATGATGTGTTACCTGGCACGGCACCACCTTTCCACATAATAACTACATGTCTGCCGCCACTAGTGATTATGGCCATGCATTGAGAGAAACATCTTTCTGCGTGAACAGGGAGCTGTAAGCGTAGAGGATGAACAAGTGAGCATAGGAGTTACTTGCCAATTGAAGTTTGTTTGCCGTTGCCTACCTCTGACATATTATGAAATGTCATGTGGGTGCCCTTGCATTGTGGATGATGTAATGAGTGTATGAGCAGTGTTGTGTTGTGTCTGCAGGGAAGTCCATGTGTGTAGTACATCCTACCTTCCGTCTGAGCCTGCCGGTGTGGCCGTGCGGTTCTAGGCGCTTCAGTGTGGAACCGCGTGACCACTACGGTCGCAGGTTCGAATCCTGCCTCGGCATGGATGTGTGTGATGTCCTTAGGTTAGTTAGGTTTAAGTAGTTCTAAGTTCTAGGGGACTGATGACCACAGATGTTAAGTCCCATAGTGCTCAGAGCCATTTGAACCATTTGAACCTTCCGTCTGATGCTAAACCGCCAGTACTATTTTGGTGGCGCCGTTTAAATTAAGCTATACAGAAGGGTGAAGCACAATGGCCACATGTACTGGATTATCAGTTTTAGTTGGTCGAGATAACAATGGGCTTTAATTAACTGACGATTGTAAATAGTCCAGCAGTGAAATGCTGACGGGTGTAAAGATGACTTACCTCAACTAAATCAGACACATTCATGTACCAATGAAAATTTAAATGGGATAGCTGCAACGCTGCAGAGGTAAAAGTGCTGCTGTATTACTGGTTGGAATAATTCGGTGCGGTACGTCCTGTCATGCCACCAGACTCTGTAATGATCATCCAAATGACTGTAGCACACAGATCTCTGTGCAGCTGATCATTGCTAGGGCATACAAGTTCTTTGAGAAAAGCGAATTACTAACACTTTGGAGTGTCCAGAGAACACCGGATAAGCATTGTATTAGAAATCTGGTGTGATAAATAGACACGGTCTGAGACACTGGTATAAAAAAGTAGGCAACGTGGTATTCGAACGGTCGTGTGATGGGACTGAACAGAAAACACAAGCTGGAAAGCTTAACGTAAGATGAGGACGTTTTTGTCCAGTTTACTTAAATATTTCTGAGTGATTATTTGAACAGATACGGCAGATGATGAGAGCATGTCTCTCAAAACGTGCAACAGTGTTGGCGTTGCTTTACTGTGTGTTGTATGGTAAATAGATGAACAACAAAAAATGGCGCACCATGACGGAGTTATGTGAACTGGTCACAAATTGATATTCATACAGGTATCGACGGGAATTGTAAAACTCTAAACTTTGGCGGCCGACGGATGAATGTGTGACGCTGCAGCGCAATTGCACCGCGCAGCTCGCAAAGGTAGTAAACAGGAGACATGTCGACTGAAGTCTTCGCGAATTTCATTCCGCCACAGTTGGACAGTAACTATGCCTCGCAGGCAGACGCGTGAACAATATACACAGACGTCAGCATTTGAAAGACGACGTGTATTTTGGCTCAGATAAGCCGGTTGGAGTAATCAGAGAATCGCTCGACATTTGAATATGATCTATGCCACTATTCGATGTTTTGGCAGGAATGAGTAGATTAAGGCCGGAGAGCGGCAGAAAGGAAGCGGTCGATTTAAACGGAACGTGAGGACCGAGGAGTCGTCAGGGAGACCAGCAGAGCGCCGGATTCATCATTATCATCGATCCGATGTGTAACTGGTGCTTCAATGACCACTAAAACCGTTAATAAACGGCTCACAGAAAGGGGGCTGAGGTCACGGCACCTCATGTGCCCATTGCAGTGGTGTTGGGCACATTCGTCCTGAAATCTCATTGACTGGAGTAGAATTGGCTTCAGTAATGAGTCCTGCTTGGGACTGAGCCTCGCTGACCACCGAAGACGTGTCTGGAGATGCCCCGGACAGCGATGGGATACTACCCTGATAGTCGCCTGGCGTAAAGCCGGACAGCCTGCAGTGACGGTCTGGAATGCCATTTCATCTCATAGCAGAACCACTTTGGTTTTCATCCGTGGCACCATTACAGCACAGCAGTACGTCGAATACATTCTACGCCCCTTTATGTTACCCTTCATAGAAAGCCATCCTGGGCTTACATTTCAGCAAGATAGTGATTGCCCGCACACAGTGAGAGTTTCTACTGCTTGTCGTAGTGCTTGACAAACCCTACCTTGGGCATAAAGTTCGCCGAGTCTCTTCGCAGTGGGGAACGTTTGGAGCATTATGAGCAGAGCCGTCCACCCAGCTCGGGATTCCGAGGATCTAACGCGCTAAATTGACAGAATTTGGCAAGATGTCGCTTGGATGACATGCAATAGCACTATCAATCGCTGTAAAGCTGAATAACTGCCTGCACAAGGGCCAGAGGTGGATCAAAACGTTATTGACTTGCTCAAAACGTCAAGCTCTTTCCCTCGATCAAATCATTTAATTTTGCTGAAACTATAATCATCTGTTTATCTGTACATCTACCAATTTCCGTCCCGTTCGGATAATTCCTTCGTGGTGCGTCTTTTTCTTTGTGTTAGAGTGTATAATGATCAACGTAGTACTTGGAAATGGAGTTTAGCCCCGAGATGCATTGCGCAACATAGAAATTACAAAGATACTGTGACAAGAGACGTTGTTTATTATTAAATACCGTAATGCAATAGTGAAACTTTACAAAGCGTCTTATCGCCATTAGCTTTGTTTAGGCAAGGGGAATTTTGGTACATTATGATGGGCAAACATGATAGATGATGCTGCAGGGCGCCGGTGTTTATTAGCAGTGGTGATAACTACTATGATCTGCATATACTGCTGAAACGAAAACAGTTGACTTAGAGCCGGCCGGCGTGGCCGAGCGGTTCTAGGCGCTTCAGTCAGGTTCGTATCCTACCTTGGGCATGGATGTGTGTGATGTCCTTAGGTTAGTTAGGTTTAATTAGTTCTACGTTCTAGGGGACTGATGACCTCAGATGTCAAGTCCCATAGCGCTCAGAGCCATTTGAATTTGAATTGACTTAGAAAACCTTACTTGCGTCAAAGTTAATTAATATCTTGCATCAGTAAACAACTGTCTGGAGCAATGATATTGCAATCAACGAATCAGAAATTATTACAATTGGAAATATTTTTTGGTCCTTGATTAGGTTAATCGTGACGAAATGTAGCAGTAGTTGGAATACTATGACATTCGTTTCTTATCTATACCATAGTAACCAGTGTTCTGTGCTGTTTATAACGTGCTTCAATGATCGCCCAATTGTATTTTCTCAAGACACAAATTTTGTCCTGTTTTCTGGCCCTAGTTATTGTGAATTCAGTAAGTATCAGTAAATAGACAGTCCAAGGCAAACGGAGTCATTAAACTTTAACAAGACACAATTCATGCAGTTCAGCACTTTTTACAGACCTTATAATCTATTCAAACAATGAAATCTAAGAAGCAGATAATGCTTAATTTTTGATGTTACAAGTAGATCACGAAGAGAACTGGAAAATTTACACTTACGAGGTAATGAAGCAACGCATTTTAGTTACATTTGCAGTTCGCGTGATCAGTTCCAACGCTGATTTAGAAATAAATGCAAAAAAAGCAAAGCTCCGCGTTCTGGCTCCGACTGGACAATTGGCACCGACAGACCACGGTGATATCCTCCGCCAGTGGCGTCACCGGTCACGGTATGGCGAGACACTGGATCAGCTCACCGCTCTCCCGGCCGTTGGGGCTTTCTTGGCCTTGGAGCCGCTACTTCTCACACAAGTAGCTCCTCAGTCGGAATCAAGAGGCTGAGAGCACCCCGTACCAGTCCTTCCACCAAGGAAAACTCCGTGGCAGTACCCGGACTCGAACCCGAGTCGTCAGCATAGCAGCCAGACACGCTGGCCACTGAACTACGGAGGCGGACTCATTTATAAATGAAAACAACCTTTTATACTGTATACTTTAATTCATTAATGAGGCACGTCTCTAGTTTTCGGGGAAACTCGACCTGTACAGATAAAACATCTAAAGAATTCAGAAATGTGTTGTACGAGCTATATTTGAGGTTATCCCGGGGGCGAAATGCAAAGCTCTCTTAAAAACACCTTGGTACTTCGACAACTGTTTCACAATACATTACGTGTTGGGTATCTCCCCTAAAACTGAGACTTATCGCAGAGAAATCTATGCAATATGAGTCATGAATTGAAATGTAAATAAAGCGAGTAACATCCACTGGCCGAAGAATAGGTATATCTTTTTCAAGCAAAGCAAAAACAATTCTTCTCGTTTCTGTCCTTTTACCAGATGTTTCGCTGACCGAGCGCTTATGATAGACGGTTATTTGGTAATTGAGCATAGCGTACTTATTACCACTATAACTCCAATCGAAGAAGCACAGTAGAGACACTGAAAGATGTCGTATCCGACCTAGTGACATGGTGTACTGTTTAAGATCATAGTGTCTGCAATAAGTGAAGATTTTCTCTGAGCTGTTCGGCTGTTGACGTCAGAATCTGTAATAATTCATTGATGTCACTGACGGTACTGTTTAGCATCAAGACCGTGATTTCTCTGTCATTCTTTCATACTGAATTTTCCACAACATTACATATTAACACGAACGGATTAAACTAATGTTCCTGTATCACATATAAATTTGAGTTCACTAAATGTTAAACGCGTCATGACAGATTTTGGGAAACCGAAGCTGTTATTATGTGAGTCGTAGGTCTGACACTTCTTGGAATGCCTTTTTATTAGGTAGTCGCTTGAGAGACGATCGTTCCAAATCATCTTGTAACAGAAGGCCAGGACTGTATCGGAATTAGGAAATTACATCTTGCGGCAGGTCTACTGGTACTGGAGTGACCGAATTTTCCAACATACATGCGCTGACGCAAGCGTCAGCGACGCGTGCGTCTCACGTTCCTTATCGTGTAATACAAAGACCACTTCATTGTCTTGTCCGACGCTCAAATCTCGAATAATGCTTTTCAGCTATAGGAGTAATTTATGCCTCGGCATTAGTGAACTGCAAAGTCTGCGCAAGTACATGTTTTCAGGGCATAAATCTTAACCAAGCCTACAGAATTCCATGTTTGCAGAAAGATCTTGAGAAAAGCATGTTTAACGCATAAAGTGACGCTAAACGGCGAACGTAATGTGGAGAACGATTTGTTTACTAGCCTGACCCATCTGTGTAATTGCGTAAAAAACACAGACGCCGTTCTAAACTCTACTGAACATCATTCACATATTGTTCAGTGATGTTGGCTGACCGGTTTCATACGTCCTCATGACTCACAGTTTTTTCTTTATTCGTCCACCAAATTGTTTAGAGTTTCGAAGCAATTAATTCATACGCTCTTGGAGTGTGCCAGTACATTTTTCAGACAATCAATTTGGTTGAAGACGGATTTGCTGTGGTGGTATTGTATTATACGCTGATACGCCTTTAGAGTGTTGTTGATGTTGTCGCACGTTTGCTGTTTCCTCTGAGTTTAATTACTTACAGACGCAGTTGTTATAACAGCTCAATAAATAGGAAAAGATTAAAGGATACTTTGAAACCCCTACAGCTTTTTCATTGACTTCCACTAAGTTTGATCTTGACGGATGAAGCTTGACGAATAGAGAAGCTGACGAAGCGTTGAATCAAGAGGATGCTCTTACTGGTTAAAAACTCGAGACCATTTTACACACCACAGTTCCACATCTATACGTTCTGTTATGTCAATTTGTCTCTTGAACGCATGACTCCAAAGTGTAAGTGAAACTATGTGCGTAAATCAATACGCTAAAAATAAATGTAAGGAGAGCAGTGACTGTGATGAGTGCGTGACGGTATTCAGTATCAAGTTTGTTTTGTTGATGGCGACGAGTGAGAAGAGGCAATGTGAAATCCACTTCGAGTACATAGCCTACCCTTAAAAAACACCAAGGGGACAACCGATCTTAATGTTCACATTTGTGGGATCATTGTCAAGTGACGCGTACCCTGACTTAAAGAGATGCTGCGGAGAGGTTCGGAATTTATCGCAGGGCTTGGGCGCATGTGATCAGGAACTATACGTCACCACCTATCTTCCCCATGACAGCTAAATGATGACCGTGGCAATTGTTTTCTTGACTTACATTCGATCTGCAAATAGGGTTTTGTTTAGGTACTTCAGCGGTTCTGTGGCCTCCTCCTCCCAGTTCAATTTATTATCAAGCTATAATCCCAAGAATTTAACACTGTCCACTTCTTCAACGTGCTCGTCATCACGTATTACGCATATTATTAATGTTAATGAAAATTTCATTAACCGTTGTTTCTAGAACTACACTTGATTCGCCATTTATTGTAATGTTTGTACAGTCTGCAAACAAAACAAAATAGCATTTGGTAATGTGACTGGTGGACATACACAACAAAAGTAAGGGCCCTAAGATGCAGCCTTGTGGGACATCACATGTAATTATTTCCTAGTTGAATGATGTCTCATACCTTAATTCATGTCTCTTCCCTTTTGTCATCCTTCGTTTCCCGTCAGAGATATAGGATGTGAACAATTTTGCAATATTTCCTGTTACACCATAATAGTCTAATTTACTTAAAATGATATTATGATTTTCACAGTCAAATGCCTTTGGCAGCTCACAAAATATATTTATTGTTTAGTGAATTAAGTACATTTTCAGTGCATGTGTAGATAGCCTTCTCAGTAACAATTAGAAATCCGAAATGCGAGTCTGACAATATATTGTTTGCTGTTAGATAGTTAAGAAGCCGACTGTATATTACCTTTTCTAAAATTTTTGAGAATAAAGTCAAAAGTGAAACTGGACAGAAATTTCCTTACCTCCTTGCCTAACTTCAGCATATTTCAACCATTCAGGAAATGTTTCCCTTATAACTGGCTAGTTACGCAGATAACTTAATATGTTACTGAACTCAGAAGCACATTCTTTAATTAATTTTGTTGATAAACGGTGGACATTACTTTAAATGGTTTTCAGTAATAGTTATGGCAAAAAGTTTTGTAACACTGCACACATCTGCTACCAATGTATCATTTACTCTTAATGCTGTCTGCCCTTCTTCATGTCTGGCTCTACCAGTCTCCTCCTTCACTATATCCCATATGGTCTTTCTTTTGTTATTTGATATGATTATCATTTTCTTGTGATGTATTTGCCTCGATGTCCGTATTATTATCTTTAACATTTTCAGCATCTGACTGAAAGATACAGTTTCCTTTTTATTTTAAAAGACACCTTTACTTCACAAGTAATACATGGCTGTTTAGTAAACTTTGGTCCAATATCGGTTAGTTTCGGAGGAAAGCTATATTCAGATAAGGTAAGAAATTTACTAATAATTGTGCTGTAATTTTCATTCATATCATAAGCCCTGTGTACCACCTCCAGTTCTTGTACTTGAGGAGTTTCAAAACAATCAATTTTTGGGTTACTGACTTCTCTCTTGAATTCAGATTTAATAGATTTTATATCCTATCCAGTATTAATATTTAACAAAAGAAACTGTATGTTATGGTCTGAGAGGCCAGTGACTATTTGTTTTGAGATATAATTTTGTCCATTAGACTTTCCTATAAAGATATTGTAACGTTGTTGCTTAATTTGAGGCGTAAGCGGTGCTGATATTGAAGACAGTAAAAGCGGGTTAAAAGCTGTGAGTTGTCTGGGGAAGTTAACCTTGCATTACTGCGCAACTGTTTCACCAGGTATCCAGTCTAGCTTACCAAATTCCCAACCAGACTAACATTAATTATAATCTTATATATAAAAGAAAATTTAAATAAAAAGAAATAAATCAGATTATATTTGGAAATTTATTTTAACATTTAAAATTTCAGCATATTAAACTTGATTCATAACTGGTGCCTTGTTTAGGATTGTGAAAATGTGAGTTTCTAATCTTACGGAACACATCAAATATGGAGCCAAGATTGGGAGACTGCATACAACACCGCATTCATAAAATAACACACGAAGAACGTTGAAACATACACAAGAGGAAATTAACCACAGCCAACCGATTCAATTTTCACCAAAAGAAGTTACGTTCATAGCACAATCCTGTCCGTCATGTAATTACCACACACTGGTATACTAAATTCATACTAACTCTCTGTGAAATCTTCCCGAAAAGAATAGCTGAGGGCTACTTTGATGATTACACCACATGCTACACGTGGTCAACTTGGTTTACACAAAGCGTGTAACTCCACATAATTTTGATAATTAAAATAAATTAGATCGAAAAGCAATTTACAAAAGAAAAACCTCGAACTGGTTACTATCGTCTTACTATTAACCTGATGGGTCAAACAATTGTATAAGCACGTGGTACTGGTCTCACAAAGTACACCCACGTGGGTTGAACATAAAGAAAAGTTGCTATATTAAAAATATTGTCAAGACGAGACTTTATAATCTCACACACATTACATTGAAGATTGATGATGCTAGTTAGAGTTACTGATCAACACGTGGATCCACTTTACTCACAAAGTAGTGACAAAGCAACTACCGGAATATATTCTGAACTTCACACTAGAATTACATTGCGTTGCAATTTAAGATAACATTAGATATTTTAGAGCTAAACCTGAAATAAAGGTGATTAAATTTTCAGTTAGGCTGAACTTAAGAAATCCATTGTCCTACGGACTTAGCAGACACGCGCTTAGCCGGAGATCTTACCACTTCAGACGCTCGCCGCGGACAGACTGACGTGGTCCCTTCCTGAGAGTGGCTCGCAAATACAAACGGAAGTGGCCAGAGAGGCAGCTTCCTATACCAACATGACAAGGGACGGACAGGACCAAACTAAGAATAGAAACCTCTCTACTTTTAGAAAGCGTAGCTACCTGTTCCGACGTTGGTCCTACTGTTCTCTAGCAGACAGGCTTGTCTGCTACCCTCAAGCATGCAACTAGAAATACATTTGCTCATTCATCCTCTCACACAGAAGGGAAGGGGGATGACAGTATCTCATCATATACAGTATATAAAAGAAAGCGGATGTAGGTTCCGTATGAGACTGTGTGACACGAATTACATATAAACTGTGTTTTAAAGTGTAGTAGTGTGACAGATCGTTCTTGTTTATGTGTAAAAGTAACACGTTTCACTGCTCAGTCTCCTCCCAGATAGTCAGAAACACCACAGTAAATTTAGAAGAGGAATTTATGCCGTAAATGACAACAGATTTAAGAAATTAACATGAAAGGAATCCAACAGAAACCTTTCATAACCCCAACGCTCCGGGAAAAGACTGTGCAGGGAATTTTCTGGCCATGCTAGGCCATTCCCAAGCAAGCTTCTCACACCCAACTTAAACCAAAAATGTAAAGAAAAGGCAAAAGGTCACCAGCTATTTGCTAAAACGCAATAATTTCAACACATCTTTAGAATCTACCAATTTCAAAGAGAAAAAAAAATCAATCTGTGACACCCATTTACAAGATAGTGTAGACCTAATGCGGTCAGCAAGTAAAAACAATGGTTCCTGTGTCATTAATATGAAAACAATTTCTGGTTGTTACCCTTATGGAGTTCACCAGTATTTGCTCATTGCAAGAGCCAACTGATCACAGGAAAATTTGTGACTGTTTATTAACAAGTAAAATTTATGAAAATAGCAAAGGTGCACAGCAATTAAAAAAGAACATGAAAATAACATCAGTATTATAAAGCAGAACATTACAATGCACAATCTGCAAAAGCAAAAAAAGTGATAGGAGAAAAAAAACGTGTTTTACAAAGTGATTATCACAAAAAAATTTTATATCTTATAAATCTAATAATTTGTAGAATTAAAATAGCTTTGTGGCACTAATTTAATCACTCTACTATATTTCAGTTAGTTAGCAAACAATGACCACAGTGTCATTATACTGAAACTACAATTAATTATGTGATTGTTACCCTTAAGGGGTTCCTCACAATAAATATGCCCCATGCAAAGGCTAATCGATCACAGTCCAATGAGAATGAATAGCTATCTGACTTATAAACAAAGCAATGCCACAGGAATGAATTTACGAAACAAAATATCACAAATCTAATACATCACACTAGAACAAACATTGATCAATAAAACAGCTCTGAAAGTACAATAGTCAACATCTAAAAAAAAGAACACCAACAAATAAAACACCTGCAAAATACAAGAGTCAAAGTCTAAAAAAACAATAAATAGAACACCTGCAAAATAGAAGAGTCAGTCTAATAAACACCAATAGATCGAACCCCTGCAAAACACACGAGTCAAAGTTTCTGTGCAGAAACACACGTATATCCACTGGACTAAGAACCGTATCATCACTGTTCACTGACACACTCAGTACTTCCACTGTTCCGAGGCACAATATAAGGGGCGGGGGAGGGGGGGGGGGGTTCGTCGCCCTGTTGCGTGCAATCCCGCTGTCTCTGCCCTCTCATGAAGTTTCTCTTGGTGGCCCGTGTCACGTACATCTCGATTTGGTTCCATGTTTGTGTTGTCAAATTCGTGCGGTATCCTCGTTTGACACGCCAGGTTGATATTCCTGGGCAAGGATGACACTTAATGGCTCTTCTTTGTGCCACCCTTAGCTACCAGCGAACATCGAACTATGATTTACTGTCGCTTGACAGTGGGCATCCGCCAGGAAATGTTGATAGGCGTCGTTGAAGTCTGCCAGTGTCTCTGGACAGTATGTGTCAAAAGGCTCCACGCCCCTTGTGTTGTTACATTCTTGAGTTATCCTCAATTGGCTCGCCGGTTTGATATTCCTGCACAAGGATGACACTTAATGGCTCTTCTTTGTGCCACCCTTAGCGACCAGAGAACATCGAACCATGATTTACTGTCGCTTGACAGTGGGCATCCGTCAGGAAATGTTGATAGGCGTCGTTGACGTCTGCCAATTTCTCTGGACAGTTCATGTCAAAAGGCTCCACACCCCTTGTGTTGTTAAATTCTTGAGTTATCCTCAATTGGCTCGCCGGTTTGATATTCCTGGGCAAGGATGACACTTAGTGGCTCTTCTTTGTGCCACCCTTAGCAACCAGAGAACATCGAACTATGATTTACTGTCGTTTGACAGTGGGCATCCGCCAGGAAATGTTGATAGTCGTCGTTGACGCCTGCAAGTTTCTCTGGACAGTACCTGTCAAAAGGCTCCACGCGCCTTTATCCCCTGTCTTCTGTCGTTTCACCGCGGTCGTCTCGTCACGGTCGCGTGCGTGTGGTGCGTTGCCGGCAGATGGATTTCCGCGCGGTGGACCGCTCTGCCATCTCAGGTCATCGCCTCCACGAAGGGTCGCACTGGTGCGGCCGGCCATTAGCTCCGGGCGCAAGGGAAAGTGTTTGTCCCGTACCCTTCTTTTGTTGTGACCGCGCTCCCGAAGTGGCCCGGTTGACAGTGTGTCCTGCTGGGAAACCCGCCTGTTTACAACTAGTCCTCCTCCTCGCTGCTCCCGCTGTCTCGTAAGAGTTTAGCCGGTTCGCTTTCATGTTCTCAACTGCATTCACAGAAATTGTTCATCATAGTTATGTGATTACGAAATGTCATACATAATACCACTTAGTATTGTCTTTCACAATTTTTAAGAACAAAAGTGAGACTTAATTTTTTTTAAATAAAAAAGTTAGACGAATCGACAATATAAAAATAAAAGTTAAATGACTTGACAATATAAAAAATAACAGTGAAATCACTTGACAGTATAAAAATAAATATAAAATGAACTGACAATATAATATCTAAATCCACATCACTAATGTGGTTCACTTGCGTTTTAATAAATCAAATGCTACTTACTAATTCACTAAAATGAATAGGATTATGCCTTGTGCAAGTATAGGTCAGGACAGCATAGGGTTCACATGTTATTTACACACGCACACACATGCACACCTGTTGTCTATACTACAAACTAACTACCCATAAACATGTATTACTCAAAATTCTACTTCAATCCACTACTAGTTAACCCAACAAGCTACTTCAATGCTACTTCAACACAGTGTTTATACCACTAAAACATTGTTCTAATTCTTCCTCGCCGGCCGCGGTGGTCTAGCGGTTCTGGCGCTGCAGTCCGGAACCGCGGGGCTGCTACGGTCGCAGGTTCGAATCCTGCCTCGGGCATGGGTGTGTGTGATGTCCTTAGGTTAGTTAGGTTTAAGTAGTTCTAAGTTCTAGGGGACTTATGACCTAAGATGTTGAGTCCCATAGTGCTCAGAGCCATTTGAACCATTTTTTTTTAATTCTTCCTCTTCCTGACGCTCGCGGCATACGTCTTGTCACATGATAAATATGGAGAAACCTTCCTTAAACATACACAGTAAAAAGAACAACGGTTATTTACACGCAAAAACATTTATACCAGTTGACACACCTGATAAGAGACTCGCAATTATACATCTATCATACTCATATGTTTATACATAAAACAGTAAGACAATTTCATCTAAAATTACGTTATCACAAGAATTAATCACGCAGATGACTCTGAGAACGGTAAAAATATCTGCATAATACAGGTTATACTACATTTTCTTACCCATTTTGCTGCGATTTCGTTCCTTCTTTAAGTTACCTTTCGCTTCCAAATCAGTTATTTCACCTGTGGTGGTTATTCTGGATTCATTTCTCATGAATGGCAAAATTGTGGTCTCCTCGATTCTGTAAAACAGTTTCATCTTAACATATTGAACTTACAACAGACACAAAAGATCCGAATCCTCCCGTAGTTTAAATGACAAATGTTTTGCTTCATCATTATTACCTTAAACCAAGCTTTCCTTCGGTCCCATAATCAAAATTATTTAATCTTCCTCTACCTTCAAGATGGAAATTTCCTCAGTACAAATCATATAGGCTGCAGTGCATCCCGCATCAGCGAAAACAGTAAGCTGTAATGCTCACAGCATCAGCAAAACACATAAACGTCACTTTTCTAGGACAAGTATTAACGCACAATAATTTTTCAGGCTTTGGCTCAACATCAATCAAGACTACAGAAAGGATCCATATTTCTGTTCCATTCTCCATTTGCTGAAAAACTGCTCGTATTTGACTACCACAATAATATTTCAGGGCCACGTAAATTACACAAACCACAATTCTTCTTTCACCTTGAAGGGAATCAATATACTGACGAAATCCACAGACAGCACTTTACCTACTCAGCTATAAAGAACAAAAAAAAAAACATATATCATCAATATTAACATATCATCGCATATTGGGAAGCCAATGGTTAAACAATCGTATTATAGCATCATGTTTTCAAGATTCTAAACTTACTCATTCCTTTCTCAGAGTTCTCCTATCTTAAAATATTCATACAGCACGCATACTATAGTAAGAGATCCTCATTTATACGACAGATATAGAATAGTAACAGATAGATAGCAGCACTGAAAGCAGAAATTCGGAACAAGGCTACTAACAGCTGGTGACCTGGGTTTGCCAGACCCATAATACCCACAGATCGGATATTCCCCTGAGTTTTGCATTAATTCAACACAGATCTTGCTTCTCTCAGGAGCGACTCTTTTCAGTTTACACAAAAAAACCATAAACAGCATTTCACTTGTTCACAAAGAAACCTTTTATCTTCACATTTGAACCAACCTAAATCCTAATTGCACAAGGAAAGAAAAAAAATTTAAAAACATCACTTCAATCAATCACATAGAAACATCTTTATCATTATTTTTACCAACGTATTATTCAAAATGCATACGTCACAAATTTAAACTAATCAATTCTTTCTCCTCACCGTCCTCTCTACTTCTCACTGTCCTTTCTACCCATTTGCCATGTCGCTCATTTGTTCCGATTGGGCGCCTTCTGCGCTGATCGTTTGTCATTGCCTGTTTTGTTCATTTCCATTTGCTGGATTATGTCTAGGGTTAGCCGGCCGAATTTCAAAATCATGAGGTGCTCCGCCTACTGTCCTATTACCACCGAATTCATCGTAGTATCGATTCTGGTTGCCGTACCTGTAGCGTTCACGATCTTGTCCACGTCCTCGATCATTTCTGTTGTTCCACCTGTGTTTGCGACTGTCACCCCAGTTTCTATACGGCCGGTCCCGATTATTGTTCCGTTCGCGTCGCGACGACCAGTCACGCCGTTGATTAGTATTACGGCCACGACTGCGATCGCGCTTCTGTGCCCCGTAATAACTTTGTGCCTGATTAGGCGGGCATTCTGCTGTATTATATTCCAACTCTTGGAGGAGTGTCTTAAACGTTTCCACGTCCTCTTTGCATCGTCCCGCAAGAATGACGTGGCGCAAGTGCATCGGCAATTTGGTGATGCATATCCTAATTAGTTCCGCAGGCCCATATGGGTCGTATAGAAATTGATTTGCCTGCAGCATGTGATCGAATAGGCGTGCTGGGCTGCCGAAACCAGACTGGTTCAAATTTGGCAGCATAATTATGCCATGCTTCATCCTGTCTTGTGCCGCTACCGACCAATAGGCGGACAGAAAGGCTTGTCGAAACTCCCGAGTGGAGTTGCAGTGACTCGCTGCCGACCTCATGCGATTCGCCGGTTCGCCTTCCAAATAGCCACACATATATTCTATCTTATGTGAACTTGCCCAGTCAGGAGGAAGACAGAACTCAAATTGCTAGAGCCATGCTTGTGGATGTATTCCTTTTTGCGAATTTCGGAATATCTCAAACTTTCTCACCGTAAGGAAATGTTCGAAATCAAATCCCCGCATTTCCTCCTGGCGAGGCCCTTGAATGTTTCTATTTTTCTCATGTCTGCCCCTCAAAATACATTCTTCCCTGTCATCAAAATCTCCCTCATGGCCGGAGTCCCTCTCTGCACTGTTCGTACGGCTTTTTTTAGTGCTATTGGCGAGTTCGGAATCACACGCCATGCGGTTTTCCAGATGCGCCACGCGTTCCTGTAATTCGCCTGTAACAGCTTTGTGCCGCCTGTTCACTTCGAACTGTCCCTTCTGAAATCTAAGAAGCGAACGCACTTCTTCGGTCTCTGCGACCGCTACCGGTGTAGTATTGTTCTCGCTTTCCATCACCTTCATCGTGCCTACGATGTCCGCTAATGCCGCAATCTTATCATGTATTTGTCTGTTGTCCACCACCCCAGTCTGCTTCAATTGTTCGACTTGCTGTTCGAGTGCGTGAATCGCTTGACTGTTGTCCGCTGCTGTGTTGCTAACGGACGTGGGACAATGCGTTTCCGCCTCCTGGACCCTTGAGAGTACCTGCTGGTGTTCTCTTTGGCATTCTTCTCTCAGCGCTTGGAAATTCCCAAGTAGCTGTTCTTCGCTCTCTTTCGATTCCGCATCGCGACTCCGCTTGCCCTGTTCTAAGGCTTGCAGACGGTCATCGATTTGTTCAAATGTACGGCCTAATTCTTTCATAATATCACTTTTTATTTCACTTGCCAGATTGTTTATTCTTTGTGAGATATCATCGGACACTCTCTGCATCGGCTTGTCGACTTTATTTGTCTGCTGTATTACTTTTTCGTCTATTTGTTCGCCTAGCTCGCGGATCGATTTTTCAGACTTCTGCGTCATTTGTTCGCCTAGCTCTCGGATCGATTTTTCGGATGATTCTTTTTGTTCTCGGAACGATTTTTCTGATTTCTGCGTCATTTGATGGCCTAGCTCTCGGATCGATTTTTCAGATTTCTGCATCATTTGTTCGCCTAGCTCGCGGATCGATTTTTCAGATTTTTCTGCGTTTTCTTTATTTTGTTGCAATAAGGCTTTCATGAGTTCTGCCAAATCAATTTGGTTAGTAGGAGGCAAATTAATTTCTGGCTCTGCTGTGAGCCCGTTCGACCTGTTTTACATTTCCTCTGAAGTATTCCCCAAAGCATTTTCGGAACCGTCAGATGCGTTAATATTGGAAATCAAATTATCCACTTGGTCCATGATGTTTAAGTTGTTGGACCGCATACTTTTAACTTGGTTACGTGTCTGCATTAGTTCAATTTATACCCGGTACGCAACACACTAATCAGAATAAATGTATCCCCCAAAAATTACGACACTCACACAAAGGGTACCCAACCTAGTACGCACTTTTTCACACGCAAAACAAATTTATATCTTTGATCGAAGTCAGTGCAATTTACAAGCGAGAAGAAAAACACAAACATATAAAACACACAAATATAGAAAACAAAACAAGACAATCAACACAACACCGCTCAACAACGCCATGAATCTTTTGAAAGTCTGCTCAGAAACAACGCAGAAGTTGTTTGAGCGCTGCAGGGGAAAAAAATTAAGATTATACAATGCTCGCAGTCTAATGTTTCAGAGATTCCAGAGTCTAGCGGAATCACAGAACAGGGTCGCCATGAGTAATGTTGTTGCTTAATTTGAGGTGTAAGCGGTGCTGATATTCAAGATAGTAAAAGTGGGTTAAAAGCTGTGAGCTGTCTGGGGAAGTTAACCTTGCATTACTGCGCAACTTTTTCACCAGGTATCCAGTTTAGCTTACCAAATTCCCAACCAGACTAACATTAATTATAATCTTTTAATAGTCATATGACAACTGGTGATAATATATATAAAAGAAAATTTAAATAAAAAGAAATAAATCAGTTTATATTTGGACATTTATTTTAACATTTAAAATTTCAGCATATTAAACTTGATTCATAACTGGTGCCTTGTTTAGGATTGTGAAAATGTGAGTTTCTAATCTTACGGAACACGTCAAATATGGAGCCAAGATTGGGAGACTGCATACAACACTGCATTCATAAAATAACACACGAAGAACGTTCAAACATATGCAAGAGGAAATTAACCACAACCAACCGTTTCAATTTTCACCCAAAGAAGTTACGTTCGTAGCACAATCCTGTCCGTCATGTAATTACCATACACTGGTATACTAAATTCATACTAACTCTCTGTGAAATCTTCCCGAATAGCATAGCTGAGGGCTACTTTGATGATTACACCACATGCTACACGTGGTCAACTTGGTTTACACAAAGCGTGTAACTCCACAATAATTTTGATAATTAAAATAAATTAGATCGAAAAGCAATTTACAAAAGAAAAACCTCGAACTGGTTACTATCGTCTTACTGTTAATCTGATGGGTCAAACAATTGTATAAGCACGTGGTACTGGTCTCACAAAGTACACCCCACGTGGATTGAACATAAAGAAAAGTTGCTATATTAAAAATATTGTCAAGAGGAAACTTTATAATCTCACGCACATTCACATTGAAGATTGATGATGCTAGTTAGAGTTACTGATCAACACGTGGTTCCACTTTACTCACAAAGTAGTGACAAAGCAACTACCGGAATATATTCTGAACTTCACACTCGAATTACATTGCGTTGCAATTTAAGATAACATTAGATATTTTAGAGCTAAACCTGAAATAAAGGTGATTAAATTTTCAGTTAGGCTGAACTTAAGAAATCCATTGTCCTACGGACTTAGCAGACACGCGCTTAGCCGGAGATCTTACCACTTCAGACGCTCGCCGCGGACAGACTGACGTGGTCCCTTCCTGAGGGTGGATCGCAAATACAAACGGAAGTGGCCAGAGAGACAGCTTCCTATACCAACATGACAAGGGACGGACAGGACCATACTAAGAATAGAAACCTCTCTTCTTCTTCTTCTTTCGATTTCGGCCATCTTTGGACCACGTTCAACAATTCACTTGCCCGGCTTTTTGATCTTTTTTTCTCTCTTCCCAATATTTCCTCATCATTTTCGAGTGGTTCCTCCTCCGCTCTTCCGACCATTTCCTGTTATTATTCTTTAGTTTCGTTTCTTCTGGAAAACACTTAATTTCGTTCACTATTTGTCTAAACTTTTCCCTGTCCCTGATTGACTCACGGGTGACATTAAAATAGGCCAAATCCTTTTTCACCATCTGTATCTATTTATTGTTGGTTTTTTCGTTCCTGTTACTATGTTCAAACACTTTTCTTGTTAGTCTGTTTCCATCCATCCTCGACAGGTGACCATAAAACGTTAGTCTGCGTTTACGCATTGCCTCACTCACTTTCTCAATAGTTTTGTATATTTCCTTATTACTCTTTAGCTTGTACTCTTCTCCAATCTTTCTCGGTCCTAATATTTTTCTCAAAATTTTCCTTTCTTTCTTTTCCATGTTTTCTATTTCCCCCTTTTTGTTAAGAGTTAGGCACTCCGATGCATACAGGCATTCTGGTCTAATGACAGTTTTATAATGTCTTAATTTAGCTTGAATCGAAATGTTTTTTTTGTTATATATGTCTTTGGTTTTTTGAAAAGCAAATTCCATTTTCCTTGCTCTCGGCTGGTTTGCACTCTTGTCTAAACCATTCACTTGAATTATTTCACCTAAATACTTAAATTTTTCTAATCTCTTAATATTGCCGTATTTAGTAATAAGATTTTTCTTGTTATTTCTATGATTAGACATATACACGGTTTTTTCAAATGAAATCTGCAGTCCAGCTCTGGCCGAAACTTCTTGTAGTTTCTCCAGGTAGTTCTGAGCTATTTCTTCGTTTTCTGTAATTATTGCCAGATCGTCTGCGAAAGCTAAACAGTCCACTTCTATTTTTTCTTTTTTTGTTCCAATTCTGATGTCATTCTTGGTGCCTTTGAGTTCTTCTTTCCATATTCTCAATATCTTTTCCAGTACGCAGTTGAAGAGGATTGGGGATAAACCATCACCTTGTCTAACACCTGTTTTAATTTCGAACTTCCTTGAAATTTCACCCATAAATTTAACTTTGGCCTTACTGTTTGTTAGCGTCTGTTTGATAATTTGAATTGTTTTCGTATCGACCCCAAATTCTTCCAATACTTTCAGTAATGTTTCTCTATCTACCGAGTCGTATGCTTTTTTGAAATCTACAAATACTATTGCAAATCTCTGGCCTCTTGAGATTCTGTAACGAATTAGTGTTTTCAGGTTAAATATTTGTTCAACACAGGATCTACCTTGTCTAAAACCTGCTTGATATTCACCTATTTTTTTATCCAGAACTGGCTCCACGATTTGAAGTAATTTCCTTGACAAAATTTTGTATCCTACTGGTAGTAGCGAGATCCCTCTATAATTATTAACATTCATCTTATCCCCCTCTACTTTTAGAAAGCGTAGCTACCTGTTCCGACGTTGGTCCTACTGTTCTCTAGCAGACAGGCTTGTCTGCTACCCTCAAGCATGCAACTAGAAATACATTTGCTCATTCATCCTCTCACACAGAAGGGAAGGGGGATGACAGTATCTCATCATATACAGTATATAAAAGAAAGCGGATGTAGGTTCCGTATGAGACTGTGTGACACGAATTACATATAAACTGTGTTTTAAAGTGTAGTAGTGTGACAGATCGTTCTTGTTTATGTGTAAAAGTAAAACGTTTCGCTGCTCAGTTTCCTCCCAGATAGTCAGAAACACCACAGTAAATTTAGAAGAGGAATTTATGCCGTAAATGACAACAGATTTAAGAAACTAACATGAAAGGAATCCAACAGAGACCTTTCAATATTATCTTCTGTTTTTTGTGAGAAATTAGCTATCTTAGTTGGGAAGTTTGTGGTAGAAATTAAGTTGAATGACAGTGTTACTGACTCTAATAAATTATTACTGTGAGAGCTTTTAACAAAATCTACATTAAAGTCACCAGCAAACTGTATTTCTTTGTTTTTGTTGTTGAATAGGCCAGCAGAGCTTCAAGGTTTCCTGCAGATGCTAAGTATAGACTACAGTTATTAAGGATTTGTTATGAAATTCTACTTCCTTCGCATGTGCTTCCATAGGCTGCTTTATGCAAAATTTATACACGTCTATGTTCTTAATTTCTGATGAATGTGGCAATTCTTCCTTCCTCCATTTATGTTCCACAAATGTGATATGCTAACCTAAATCCTATAAGACTTAACATATCTTTCCAGCGGTCACACCGATGTTCAAAAAGGCAGATTACGTTATCTGTCTTTGATGGCAGTAATCCATCAATGCAGATGAGTAGTTCATTAATTTCATTTCTCAGTCTTCGAAAATTTTGATTTAATAAATTTCTTCTGATTTCTGAAAATTTTTAACCAACTGTCTGTGCTGATGCAGTATGCCACAATCAAGATTTTGGTTTCTTTATCAGTCTTAAGGTTTGTTTGAATCCTAACTTCTTTTGAAACTTGGTTTCTTTCTGTCCTCACCACCCTAAAAATGATGCTGTTCTGAGCGCTGTAACCACTGGTATTTTAATCACTCATGACAGTGCCTGCGCTTCTTAAATTCTCCGCTATTAGCCCAGACAGTTTATACTTCCCTTTCCTGTTGAAATGATGGCCATGCTTAGTACAATCCCATCTACTGAGAAGATCAGTGGGAACCACCCTAATATTTGACCCTACACCAGACATTAGGAGCCGTTCCAACTCAAAACTAACCCTCCTCACAGACAATCTCAAATAAGGCCGGTCATGGCTACTGAGAGTAGATACAAATTCAACACCGTTGTGGAGAGGGAGATTGCCTCGGGGCGTTGCAGGTGGCGAAAGACTTCCCAGGGGGCCGCACGTAAGGCCTGCCTCATTAGTCTGACAAACAGGTTCCAGGTGCTGTCTGTGGCTGACACTGTCCCTCAGCCAGATACAGTCACACAGGGTACCTCTCAGCCTGCAAGATCCTGGCAATCACAGAGGGTGGGATTACTAGTAGTTGGGAGCTCAAATGTCAGGCGCTTATGGGGCACCTTGGGCACATAGCTGCCAAGGAGGGGAAGAAAGCCAATGAGCACTCCCTGTGCATACTTCGTGGATTCATTCCAGACGTGGAAAGGGTCCTTCCGGATGCCATGAAAAGCGCAGGCGGTGGCCCACGTCGGTACCAGCGATGTGTGTCACTTTGGATCGGAAGAGATTCTCTCTGGCTTCAAGCGGCTAACAGAAGTGGTAAAGGCTGTCAGTCTTGCTTGCGAGATGAAAGCAGCGCTCACCATTTGCAACATAATCGACAGGACCTATTGCAGACCTTTGGTACAGAGCCGAGTGGAGGATCTGAATCAGTGGCTCAGATGCTTCTGCGACAGTGTAAGCTGCAGATGTCTCGATTTACGCCAAAAGGTGGTAGGGTTTCGGGTTCCACTGAATAGGTCAGGAGTCCACTACGCGCAAGAGGGCTACACGGGAACAGGGGAGGTGTGGCGTGGAGGGTGGTTATTTAGGTTTTGGGTCGCGGAGGAATACGAAAAGGGTTTCAGTCTTAATGGTTGCAGGTCGAACATAGGAAGAAGGTAGATAAAGGAACCTTCTGTATAACAATTGTAAATTGTCGTAGCTGTGTTGGGAAAGTACCAGAGCTCCAAGCGCTAATAGAAAGCATTGATGCTCAAATCGTTATGGTCACTGAAAGCTGGCTAAAGCCGCAGATAAGTTCAGCCGAAATCTTTGTGAAGGACCTTACGGTGTTCTTATAGGATAAGCTAAACACATTTGGCTGTGGCGTGTTTGTTGCTGTTAGAACTAGTTTATCTTGTAGCGAAATTGAAGTAGATAGCTCCTGTGAGTTAGTATATGCAGAGGTCATTCTCGGGGACCGGAATAAAATAAGAATTGGATGCTTTTACCGACTTCACAACTCAGATGAAAAATGGTTCAAATGGCTCTGAGCACTATGGGACTTAACATCTGAGGTCAACAGTCCCCTTGAACTTAGAACTACTTAAACCCAACTAACCTAAGGACATCACACACATCCATGGCCGATGCAGGAATCGAACCTGCGACCGTAGCGGTCGCACGGATCCAGACTGAAGCGCCTAGAACCGCTCGGCCACCCCGGCCGGAAACTCAGATGAAACATTTGCTGAAAGATTCCAAGAAAACTTGAGTTTAATTTCAAACACGCACCTGATTCATACAATTATATTTGGTGGAGACTTTAATTTACCCTCTACACGTTGGCGAAAAAACATGTGTAAATCCAGAAGTAGGCATAAAACATCATGCGAAATTGTGCTAAACGCATTCTCTGAAAATTATTTGGAGCAGTTAGTTCATGAGCCCATACGAATAGCAAACACGATATTTCAGTGCCTGTGCTGTTCTGATTACGATGCTAAGTTCCTTTGGATATGCATGCCTGGCCCAAGGAAGGTATGGTTGACGACATATGGTTTTGAGTCTAGCCGTGAGTCGTGCACGGATAGTCAAATTGTAAGGCGACCGCCCGCGATAAGCGGGAAATCCGGGTTCGAGTCCCGTCCGGCACAAATTTTCATTATAGTCATTCCATTCTACACCTCATGTTTGTCCTTATTCGCAATTTCGAATTCATTTAACGAATAGTAAACGACTGTGAAAACACACTTGTCCTCTTAACAAAAAATAATCCTGAGCTACTAACGAACATCAAAACTAATACAGAGATTAGTGAACACAGAGTTGTCGTAGCGAGACTGAATATTGTAGCCCTCAAATCCTCCAAAAGTAAACGAAAAATACCTATTCAAAAAAGCAGGTAAAATTTCACTTGAGTCCTTCCTGAGAGGCTATCTTCACTCTTTCCAAATTAACAATGTAAGTGCAGACCACATGTGGCTTGAACTCAAAGAAATAGTATCTACAGCAATTGAGATATTTATACCAAATAAATTAAACGATCGCCCTTGGTACACAAAACGGGTCAGAACACTGTTGCAGAAATAACGAGAAAAGCACGCCAAATTCAAACGAACGCAAAATCACCAAGATTGGCGATCTTTTACAGAAGCTCGAAATTTAGCGCGGACATCAATGTGAGATGTTTATAATAGTTCCCACAACGAAACTTTATCTCTAAACCTGGCAGAAAATCCAAAGAGATTCCGGTCGTATGAAAATTATACTAGTGGCAAGACACAATGAACGCCTTCTCTGTACAATAGCAATGGAAATACTATTGACGACAGTGCTGCGAAAGCAGAGTTACTGAACACACGGCCGAGCGGTTCTAGGCACTTCAGTTCGGAACCGCTCTGCTGCTACGCTCGCAGGTTCGAATGCTGCCTCGGGCATGGATGTGTGTGATTTCCTTAGGTTAGTTAGTTTTAAGTAGTTCTAAGTCTAGGGGACTGATGACCTCAGATGTTAAGTCCCATAGTGCTTAGAGCCATTTGAACCATTTTTTAACTAAACACAGTCTTTAGAAATGCCTTCACCAAAGAAGACGAAATAAATATTCCATATTTCGGATCAAGAACAGCTGCCAACATGAGTAACTTAGATGTAGATACCCTTGGAGTAGTGAAGAAACTTAAATCACTTAATAAAAGAAAGTTTTCTGGTCCAGACTGTACGTCAATTAGATACCTTTCAGAGTATGCTGATGCAATAGCTCCATATTTAACAATCATATACTACCGCTCGCTCGACGAAAGATCCTTACCCAAAGACTGGAAAGTTGCAGAGAGATAGTAGGATCAATCGACTAAATTAAAGTGCCATATAATTAACGTCGATATGCAGCAAGATTCTGGAACATATATTGTGTTCGAACAATATCAATTACCTGGAAGAGAGCGGTCTATTGAAACACAGTCAACACAGATTTAGAAAAATCGTTCTTGTGGAACACAATAGCACTTTACATACACGAAGTCTTGAGTGCCATTGACAAGGGATTTCAAACTGATTCCGTGTTTCTAGATTTCCAAAAGGCTTTTGACACTGTACCACACAATCGGCTTGTAGGGAAACTGCCTGCTTACGGAAATCGTCTCATTTATGTGACTGGATTTGTGTTTTCCTTTCGGAGAGGTCACAGTTCGTTGTAATTGACGGAGAGTCATCTACTTGAACAGAAGTGATTTCTGGCGTTTCCCAAGGTAGTTTTATAGTAACTCTGCTGTTCCTTATCTATACAAACGATTTAGCAGACAATCTGAGCAGCCGTCTAAGGTTGTTTGCAGTTGATGCTGTCGTTTGTTTATCGTCTAGTAAACTCATCAGATCATGACAAATTGCAAAACGATTTAGACAAGATATCTGAATGGTGCGAACATTGGCAGTTGACCCTAAATAATGGAAAATGTGAGGTAATGCACATGAGTGCTAAAAGGAATGAATTAAACTTGGGTTACACGATACATGAATCTAACCCAAAAGGTCGTAAATTCAGCTAAATACCTAGGAATTACAATTACGAACAATTTAAACTGGAAAAAACGCATAGAAAATGTTGTGGGAAGGCAAACCAAAGACTGCGTTTTTTTGGCAGAACACTTAGAAAATGTAGCAGATCCACTGAAGAGACTGCCTGCTAAACTAAGCTTGTCCGTCCTCTTTTGGAGTACTGCTGCGCGGTCTGGGTCCTTACCAGATAGGATTAACGGAGTATATCGAGAAAGTTCAAAGAAGAGCAGCACATTTTGTATTATCACGAAATAGGGGAGAGAGAGTCACGAACATGATGATTTCGGATGGACACAATTAAAGCAAAGGCGTTTTTCCTTGGGGCCGAATCTTCTCACGAAATTTCAATCATCTCATGTAATTACAATCGCCAACTTTCTCGTCCGAATGCAAAACTATTTTGTTGACGCCGACCTACATAGAGAGATACGAAAATAAGGGAAATCAGAGCTCGCACGGAAAGATATAGGTATTCGTTTTTCCCGCGCGCAGTTCGAGAGCGGACTAATAGAGAATTATTGTGAAAGTGGTTCGATGAACCCTCTAGCATTCACTTGAGTGTGATTTACAGAGTATCGATGCAGATGTAGAACACTGGTATGTCTCGATGTGTTTAGTTCCAAATGGTTCCAGGCAGGAAGGAAAATTAAAGTCCCGACTTCCACACCTTCGTTTCTAGATCCAATCGGATTCGAACCGATTGTCGCGAGAGTTTTTATACCTAATGTGCGAGTGTGTACAAAACAATAATGGCTCAGTATTCCAAATCCCACCTTAGACTGTGAATTCCGTTATACCAGTTTGGGTGCACTGCTTCACTGGTCGCAAGAAAGTGAAGTCATACAATCTCCGAAGTAACTGCGATTTTCATACCAGTCTTTGGTTTGATTACTTCTGAAGCATTCATTCACATCTAAATATTTTATTGCAATGACAACAAGGACATTATTGTCGGGCTACTGAATTAAGTTGCTGATGTTGTTCATTGCGTCATAAGTAAAGAAGTTTCAGAAATAGAATGTACTGCCGAATTTTTTTCATACCTGTTTTATCCCAACACTGTAAAGTCGACGCCTGATGACTGTTTACTCATACTGGATCTGGTACTTGTTTCAGTGAATAGAAACCACAACCTCATCTTAGTCAAAGGGTAGCATTCGTGTGCGTCGTCTGTCTGCGACAGATAAAAACTCTCTTGCGTGACATTTCATGTCTTAACTTTTTGAATGTGTCTGTATGTGTTTATTTGCGTGCGTGCGTGTACGCTTCTGAGAACTAGATGGGGAACCAGTGTCTAACTTCTCGTAAAAGCAATTGGGAAGCTGCCAATAATTATTGAAATAAAAACTTCTTAAAATAAAAGGTTTTTAAAACGGACAAAAAGTGTAAAATAGTTTCCCATATCCTCGTACAGATTCCTAAATCTATACAGAGGTTCCTGAAAATTTATTCTTTAACATTTTTATTAGCAATGAAAATACTTGTAGAATTTAAAACGAAAAACTTGGGGTGCATGCAATAGATAACAGTAAGGAGGCGAAATATTTATGCAACAGTTATGTATTTCATGCACCCCGCGCCACGTTCTTCTTTTTAAACTCTACAAAGATATCCATACCTATCAAAAATTCACAGGCACAGATTTTCAGGACTATCGTGTAGGGTCGGGAATCTGTATGGGGCTAGTTGAAATTATTTTATACTTCTTGGTCCGTTTTCAAAACGTACTATATGAAAAGTTTTATATTTAAATAACCATTTTCTACTTTTTAGTCTTGTGTGTTTCAAATTTTTCCATCGATTTCAAACATTTTGATGAGATTACAACAGAGACAATTTTTAAATTACGGGGTTATTTCAGTTTCTCTTCACCTGAGTCAACCAGTTAAATTGTTTCCTCCGACGATTGTCTCAGGAAAATACCTCGAAGGTAAAAATGAGAGAGAATCGAGCTCACTTGGGAACTTACCACTAACCGTTCTTTCCACAAAACATTCGCAAGTGGAACAGGAGAAGGGGAAAATAGCAGTCGTATACGAAGCACCCTCAGCCACGCACCAGAAAAGAAAGCGTATTAATACTGCATTATCACACAGTTCTGAGCTATGTTGAAAGTTTCAATTCTTTAGCTCACTGGGAAATGATAGCAGTGAACGAAGTACCCTCCACCACACACCGGACAAGTGAGTGAGTTAATACTGTATTGTCATCCAGTCATGAGCTATGTTGAAAATTTCAAGTCTCTGGCTAATTGGAAATTTAGTTTAAAATCAATTTCAAAACTTGTACCGAACGAACGGACAGGAGAATGATTTAATAAAAACGTGTTAAAAAACCACGTTTCGAAACCTACCTAGCAAGGCATAATGCTGTACGCACAGGTGAGTAGCGTCGATGAAATTAAAATCCGATTACTATTTAACTAACGATAAAACTGCTATCGGCTAACTAAATTTTCTCTGTGACGGTATAAGAGTCAAAAGCATAAAACAGCTGCAACTCCATGCACATTAAAAATCTCCCTCCCTCTCGCTCTCCATCTCCCTCCCTCCCTCCCTCCCTCCCTCTCTCTCTCTCTCTCTCTCTCTTACACACACACACACACACACACACACACACACACACACACACACACATACGCACACACCCGCACACACATTAATATAAGGTTTTTACCAATAAATTTAGTATTTTTTCATATTTATTTGTTATTTTTTCGTGTGTTTAAGTCGAATGAATCAACGGAGATAGCAATTTCCAGCGTTAATAAACAAGCTAATTTGAGGGAGAGGGAAATTGGTGCATGATCTGAGCAAAAAAGCAAAAAAAAAAAAAGGTCGGCGGCACACTAGTAAGAGTTGCATAACGAGTCATCAGGGCAGAGAACGTTGCGATATATTTTTTTAGGAGGCTGTGAACTACACTGAAATGCTATGGTCAGTCTTATTTTCAGCACGAAGTTTAACATGTGTGTATTTGTGTTGTCTGATGGCGAGCAGTGATTGAGACGCTGGAGAAGTAATCAGGAGGAGCGAGATTCAGATCAAAGTATGGTTGTACAGATTTAGGTTGTCCATGGTCTCCATGAGAATATTTAAGCGAGTGTCAATTAGGTAACTTTGAAAAGAACGTGGCTAATTTCCTACCGCATTCTCCCGCAGCTTCTGGCATCATTTAATGACCACGCCATTGACAAAACGTTAAACGCTAAGCTTCCTTCATTTTTTCTGATGTCTCCCTGACTGTGGTGAGTGGTTGTGCAGTACAGTATAGTAATGTGGCTACGTTAGTATGGACGATTACGTAAATTAATAGAAGAGAGTGTATAAAACCGGATGCACGTATGTTTCAACTTACAGGTAGCACCAACAGGGCCGCCATGCGTAACGTCACCAAATGATGGACGGACTATAAATACCGTCACAAGACCTTATTCCGTGACACACGGCAGCTTCTAATCAAACTGCCTGCCTACACAGCATCGTTACAATTGTGTGACACGGTTCCCGATTTCCTGTCAGAAAGGTCACAGTTCGCAGTAACTGCGGAAAGCTAACGAGTGAAACATAAGTGACATCTGTAGTTCCCCAAAGAAGTGTTTATATAAACGATTTAAGAGATATTCTGAGCATCCCTCTTGTGTTTTTTTGCAGATGACGCTGTATCTTACCGCCTAGTAATGTTATCAGAAGATCGAAACCAATTGCAAAATGATTTATGCAAGACATCTGTATGGTGCAAAAAGTGGCAATTGACTGTAAACAATAAAAATTGTGCGATCCACCACATGAATACCAAAAGAAATCCGTTATATTTCGGTTACACGATGAGTTACAGAAATTTAAAGGATTACAGTTACGAACAACTTAAATTGGAACTATCACATGGAACATGTTGAGGGGAAAGCGAACCAAAGAGTGCGTTGTATCGGGAGAACACCTGAAAGCTACAAGCAACTTACTAAAGAGACAGCCTACACTACGCTTAAAACTACTATTTGAGTTGAGAAAAATCCTTTATTTGTTTTGACTAGTTTCGAACATGTCGTCCATTATCAAACAATCGCCTTCAAAGCAAATATTGGCACGTAATACAACCACTACATTTGCAAATCCGTCTTCTTCTGGAGTACTGACGCACGGTATGGGACCCTTACCAGAAGGGACTGACGGAGGACATCGAAAAAGTTCAAAGAAGGGCATCTCGTTTTGTATTATCCAGAAATAGTCGAGCAAGTGTCACGGATATGATACGCGAGATGGGAAAGCAATCATTGGAACAAAAGCGTTTCTGGTTGCGGTGGGATCTTTTCACGTTTTCTCAATCACCAACTTTGTCCTCCGAATGCGAGATATTTGGTCGACTCCCAGCTACATAGGGAAAAATGACTATCGTGATAAAATAAAAGAAATCGGAGCTCGGACGCAAAGACTTAGGCGTTCGTTTTTCCTAAGCGCTATTCAAGAGTGGAACGGCAGGAAAATAGTCTGAAAATGATTTTGTGGTCCCTCTGCCATTGCACTTAAGTGTGAACTGCAGACTAGAAATTTGGAAATTTGTGATAAGTTCTATGGGGCCAAACTGCTGAGGTCATCGGTCCCTAAGCTTACATGCTACTTAATCTAACTTAAACTAACTTTCGCTGAGGACAACACACACACCCATGCCCGAGGGATGACTCGAACCTCCGACGGGGGGAGCCGCGCGAACCGTGGCAAGGCGCCTAAGACTGCAAGGCTATCCCGCGCGAGTGCAGAGTAGCCATGTATGTATAGACGCATGTGAGAAATGGAATGTAACGACCAGGACATCAATGCATAGTCTAAAGATGACTAACCTTAGTTACTATTGTTAATTTGTTAATCCTATAGCCCTGTAAACTTTTTTTTTTAATTTATTGGCTATCGGAACGTGCCCATACAGCCATATCAACACTGAAAATGTTGTATGACAGATTGAAGCTTGTTTTGACAATTCAAAGTAGACTTTAATTCGAACCCTGTGACGAAATTACAAAGGCTTAACAAAGGACTGAGTCTGACATACAAAAAGTTTTACGACAGCAATATACTGAAACGAGTGAACAAGACGAAAATGTAACACAGGATACGTAGAGGTACTAAGCTCTAAAAAACGTATTGGTAACAGAATATGAAATGATAAATTGCCGTTGGTACACATTTGGGATATTGCCTATTTAATTCATATTAATGACTATATATCTAAACTAATAATAAAATTTTCTTTTGTCCGTCCTACATGAACTGTTCCAGAAGTTACGGATAGAGAATTGAATATTTGTCCCTGCCAACATTGGCGGTGAATATTCTCTGTACCACCAGACATCAAACCGAATATCCTACTAACCCCCTCTGCTATGGAGTCGAGTAATGTACGAGTGTAGAAAATCTGATTTGCTACTAAATATTGATTTATCAAATCGGAAAAATTCTTTCACTTACCTCAGAGGACTAGCCTGTTGGCTACAGCTTCAACATTCTGCACTGAATGCCTGTAACAGAGATTTCAGTTTGAGACTAATAAGGAATTTGGGCAGTGGGCACAGATGTTTTATTAACAGAAATTTTTCGTGCGGAAGTAACATAATTGGTAGTGTAAAGGATTCGTGTAAATGAGCTGGAGACGAACTGTTTGGGTGCTCTCATTACATCTACGCCTGCATCTACATGACTGCTCTGCAATTCACATTTAAGCGCCTGGCAGAGGGTGCATCGAACCATTTTCAGCGTACGCGAAAAACGAACACTTAAATCTTTCCGTGCGTGCTCTGATTTCTCGTAGTTTATTACAGTTATCATTTCTCCCCATGTAGGTGGGGTCAACAAAATATTAACCCAATCGGAGCGGAAAACTGGAGATTGAAATTTCATGAAAAGCTCGCCGCAACAAATAACGCCTTTTTTGTAATGATTTCCACCACAATTCGCGTATCATAGCCGTGACACTCTCTCCCCTATTTCACCATAATACAAAACGAGCTGTCTTTCTTTGAAACTTTCCGATATCCCTCTTCAATCCTATGTTGTAAAGATTGCATGCTGTACATCTGTACTATTAGTAGAGAACGCACAAGTGTAGTGTAGGCAGTCCCTTTAGTGTATTTGCTGAATCTTCTAAGAGTTCTGTCAATAAAACGCAGTCTCTGGCTAGACTTCCCCACAAAATTATCTATGTGATCGTTCCAGTTGATTTGACAGCTTTTAGATTTGTGTGAATTATCGTGTAACAGAAATTTAACGAGATCCTTTTAGTACTCACATCGATGACCTCACACTTTTCATTATTTAGGGTCAACTGCCACTTTTCGCGCAATACGGATATTTAATCTAAATCATTTTTCAGTTGGTTTTGATCGTCTGACGACTTTACTGGACGGTAAATGACAGAGTAATCTGCAAACAGCTGCTCGGAATTTCTCCTAAATCGTTTGTATAACACCTCATTGGGGAAAGAGGGAATAGCACATATTACTTTTGTTTCACTCGATGACTTTCCGTTAGTTACTACGAATTATGACGTTTCTGGCAGGAAATCAAAGATTCAGTCTTTAATAGGTAGTGTGCGACGTACACTGACTACGTTCCTGGACCTTCGTTGCATTACAACGCACTGATAGGTGTACGTGTGTGTGTGTGAGAGAGAGTGAGTGAGTGTGTATGTGTTGTGGTTTATAGAACTTATCACTAGAATTCACAAGAAAGGAAACAAATACCACCAATAATTCAAATAATCTGTGTTCAAGCACAAATGACGCTCGAGCAGAAATTATTTAATATACTGTACATTTCATGCTTATGAACATATACAGTGTTCATAGAAAGTGTTCTGGTATTGTAGTTTGATATAGTGGTTGTATAAAAGAGTCACACGAAATGAAATGAAATATTTTTTTTTCTACGCTACGACAAATTATAACACAAACCAAAACGCACAGCGAGATTTGTCTTAACGCGCAGATTTCCATGGTCATTTAATAGCTCATATGTATTACAGAATCTCATTTGATTAGCAATACCCTAATAGGATTGCTATTTATATGAGGTTACTTGTTTACCATTTACATATACTTAATTGAAGGTGATCGACCCTTTACCTTAAGGACAGAGTTTGTAGCTCTCTGCGACTGTTGTGAGATGATGGAGCTACAGCCAACAAAAAAAAAAAAAAAAAAATAATAATAAAAAAATAAAAATAAAAAAAAATAAAAAAATAAAAAAAATTGTAAAGCATGTAAATAGACACCGCAAAAAACGCAAGAAAGGATTGAAGGATTGCACACAACGAAATTTTACTTATTCTATCTATAAACGGTGATTCCATGATAATGCTACAAATTTTCAGGCTTGGTGGAGAAGGGTAAATGTAGCAATTCGAGGTAAGGAACACTGGTCCGGAGACGACCGAGTCGAGAGTTACAGAGGAAAATCGTTCTGATACATCTGACAGTGAAATACATGTACCGGTGCTGTTGTTCCTAAGGTTGTCGGGTATGCAACCTTCAGAGTTGGTAACATGGATCAAAATAAGACAAAATGTCCAGTGGGTATAGGTTCTACAATGCATACATTGAGAGCTATACGCACTTGTTCATCTTCGCTAGTTTGGAACATATCTCTTCTATTGAATAAGTGCCCATAGCTCTTAAGGTATGCATTTTAGAGCCCTTATTTACGTCGACATCAACATCACCGAACTGCGCGGTCCAGTCCTCAGCGAGTGGCTTGACCTGGATGTGTACAACCTTATGGACTCAGTTCCTAACCGAAGCCTGGCGGTTATCTAGTCCAGGGGCGTAATTACACGGTATTAAACGATGCTTGTAACGACTTCTCTAGGGGTGACTAATTTTTTGTCCGATGAGCTTATTCTTGAGTATTGCTCGACAGGCTGGGTCTAACTTCAAGTCTGATTAAAAGAACCGTTGGAGATGATTCAGATCAGAGCGAAAGGATTCATCTCTGCTCGGTGCGAGAACCTCACATGACTGCTCAGGAGACTCGTATGGGTGACGCAACAAGAAAGATGTTCATCATGGAGAATCTTACTCTCAACGCCCCGAAAGTCCGCGTATGAAGAATTGCACCGAGGTGACGAAAGTCGTGGGATACCTCCTAATATCGTGTCGTACCTCTTTTTGCCCGGTGTAGTGCTGCAGTTCCACGTGGCTTGGACTCAACAAGTCGTTGGAAGTCCCCTGCAGAAATATTGAGCCATGCTGTCTCTATGGCCGTCCACAATTGCGAAAGTGTTGCCGGTGGAGGATTTTGTGCACGAACTGAACTCTCTATTACGTCCCTTAAATGTTCGATAGGATTCATGTCATGCGATCTGGGTTGCGAAATCATTCACTAGAACTGTCCAGAATGTTCTTCAAACCAACCGCGAACAGTTGTGGCTCAGTGACATGACGCACTGGCATCCTAACTGAAGTCGACGAATGGCTGAAAACAGTCTCCGAGTAGCCGAACATAAACATTTGCAATTAATGATCGGTTCCGTTGGATCAGAGGATCCAGACTGTTCCATGTAAACACAGCCCACACTATTACGGAGCCACCACCAACTTCCACAGTGCCTTGTTGACAACCTGGATCGATGGCTTTGTGCGCCACACTCGAACCCAACCATCAACTCTTACCAACTAAAATCGGGACTCATCTGACCAGGCCATGGTTTTCCAGTCGTCTAGGGTCCAACCGATATGTTCATAAGCCCAGGAGAGGCGCTTCAGGTATACACTCTAATAGGTCGAATGCTGCCGTAGCCCGTGAACGCCGAATTTCATCGCGCTACCCTAACGGATACGTTTGTCGTACGTCCCACATTTATTTCTGCGGTTATTTCATGCAGTGCTGCTTGTCTGTTAGCACTGACAACTCTACGCAAACGCCGCTGCTCGCGGTCGTGAAGTGAAGGCCGTCGGCCACTTCTTTGTCGATGGAGAGAGGTAATGCCTGAAATTTGGTATTTTCGGCACATTCTCGACACTGTGGGTCTCAGTATACTGAATTCCCTAACGATGTCTAAAATGCAATGTCCTCCGTGCCTAGCTCCAAATAGCATTCCATTCCATGATCGGAGTCCATTACAGTAAGGCTCCAGCTCTCAGCTGATACACGTCTACAGAGTCGCAAATTAAGTGTTTAACTTTCTCCGTGTTTTCCGTATAGTATATTTATTAAATTTCGTGCGTGTTTCTCTAAGAGGTTTGATCATGCGTTTTTATAAGTGTAAATTCATTCAGTCTGTAGCGCAATACTTGTTCTCTGAACGTAGCTCATTAACACATCAGCTTCCATTGGTGAAACATCAGAAGGGTAGCAAGATGCATATCTAGGATTGTCTGCTTTTATAGTTCACCTCTTCAGATAGTCTTTCTAGGATTGCTAGGATGTGTGAATGCTGTGTGCGAACGCAGGAGGATCTGGCTGCAGTTCGGGATCAGCTGAACATGCTTTCGGCTACTGTCAGTCATCTTCAGGCTGCTGCCTCGGGGTGTAGCGGTGGCGGAGAATCTGGCGCGTCGCATGGGACAATGCAGGTGTCACTTGTTTTGCCTACGGGCTCTGCTTCCAAGGAACCTCCTAGAACACCTGACGCGGTGGATCCGCCCTAACGGAAAGGTGATTGGCGGGTGGGTAGCGAGATCGCGTCGCTCGAGCCGGAGTGCCGATGTGGAGACTGGTCGTCTGGCCTCGCCTACTCACTCTGTATGTGGACAAGGGGCCGCTCCTTCATCAGGGTCGGAGCTGGCACACGGGAAGGGGGGTTTACTAGCTATTAGGAGCTCCATCGTTAGGCGCGTTAAGGAGCCCCTTAGGCTGATAGCTTTCAAGGCTGGAAAGAAAGCCAATGTGAACTCGGTATGTCTACCGGGTGGCCTCATCCGAGATGTGGAGGCGGCCCTGCCTGTGGCTATCGAGCGTGCAGGGTCTAGTCGACTGCATGTTGTAGCTGACATCGGCACCAGCGCATGGGTTCTGAGTCCATCCTCAGTTCATACAGGCGTCTGGCGAAGACTGCTGGCCTCGCGCGCGGGGTGCAAGCAGAGATCACAATTTGCAGCATCGTTTCCAGAGTTGATCGGAGTCCTTTGGTTTGGAGCCTAGTGGAGGGTCTCAGTCAAAGGCTTCGTCGACTCTGTGACGGTCTTGACTGCAGATTTCTAGACCTGCGTTATCGTGTGGGAATTTATAGGAATCCTCTTGATAGGTCAGGGGTGCACTACACAAATGAAGCAGAGTACTTGTGAAGTGCACATGATGGGTTTTTAGGCTAGACAGTAGCTTGAGGTGCTCTGATGAATACCCGCCACTCGATATTCAGCAAGGGAAGTCAAACGGCGTTCTGAATAAAGACACTCTGACTATCAAATTTTATCAGTAAACTGTCGAAGTGTATGTAATGAAGTTCCTGAACTTAATGCCTTCCAAGAAAGTTCTCCCGCTCAAATCATTCTTGGGACCGAGAGCTGTCAGGAACCCGAAGTGGAAAGCTCTGAGATATATAGCGTGTCGTGGAACGTAAATCGCAAAGACAGAGTAGAGATCATAGGAAGGGTAGCGTTCATTGCAGTTGCCAAAAATATTGTCTCTATTGAGGTCGAAGTTGAGTGTGACAGTAAAGTCATCTGGTCGCTTATAACAGGTGTAGGTGAAACCAAGTTAATTGCTGGAAGTTTTTACTGGCCACCTGATTGTGCTGTGACTGTTCTAGAGTCGTTCAAAGAAAGTCTATGGTCAATAGCGCGAAAATACCCAGATCATGCAATAATGGTTGGTGACGACTTTAGCCTGTTGAGTATCGACTGGGATGTCTACGGATTCATTGCGGGGCGATACTGACAAACAGTCATGCGAAGTGCTTTTGAACACGTTGTCACAAAATTGTCTTGAGCAGCTAGCTCGGCAGCCCAAACGCAATGGAAATACCCTATGTGTTCAAAAGTATCCGGACACCCGTAAAAACATACGTTTTTCATATTATGTGCATTGTGCTACCACCTACTGCCAGGTACTCCGTATCAGCGACCTCAGTGGTCATTAGACATCGTGAGAGAGCAGAATGGGGCGCTCCGCGGAACTCACGGACTTCAAACATGGTCAGGTGATTGGGAGTCACTTGTGTCATACGTCTGCACGCGAGATTTCCATACTCATAAACATCCCTAGGTCCACTGTTTCCGATGTGATAGTGAAATGGAAACACGAAGGGACACGTACAGCACAAAAGCGTACAGGCCGCCCTCGTCTGTTGACTGACAGTGACCGCCGACAGTTGAAGAGGGTCATATTGTGAAATAGGTGACATCTATCCAGACCATCACACAGGAATTCCAGACTGTATCAGGATCCATTGCAAATGCTATGACAGGTAGTTGGGAGGTGAGAAAACTTGAATTTCATAGTCGAGCGGCTGCTCATAAGCCACACATCACACCGGTAAATGCCAAACGACGCCTCACTTGGCGTAAGGAACGTAAACATTGGAGATTGTGGGTATGGCGAATGCCCGGTGAATGTCATCTGCCAGCGTGTGTAGTGCCAGCAGTAAAATTTGGAGGCGGTGGTGTTACGGTGTGGTCGTGTTTTTGATGGAGGGGGCTTGCACCCCTTGTTGTTTTGCGTGGCACTATTACAGCACAGGCCTACATTGACGTTTTAAGCACCTTCTTACTTCCACTGTTGAAGAGCCATTTGGGGATGGCGATTACATTTTTCAACACGATCGAGCACCTGTTCATAATGCACGGCCCGTGGAAGAGTGGTTACACGACAATAACATCCCTGTAATGGATTCGCCTGCACAGAGTCCTGACCTGAATCATATAGTACACCTTGGAACGCCGATTTCGTGCCAGGCCTCACCGACCGACATCGATACCTCTTCTTAGTGCAGCACTCCGTGAAGAATGGGCTGCCATTTCCCAAGAAACCTTCCAGCACTTGATTGAACGTATGCCTGCGAGAGTGGAAGCTGCCATCAAGGCTAACCATACTGAATTCCAGCATTACGGATGGAGGGCGCCACGAATTTGTAAGTTATTTTCAGCCATGTGTCCGGATACTTTTGATCACATAGTGTCTCTTATACCTTGTAGTTACAAATAGGCCGGACCTTATCGACAATGTCAGTATAGAAACGGTGATTAGCGATCATGATGTCATTATAGGAACTGTTGTTGTTGTGATCTTCAGTCCTGAGACTGGTTTGATGCAGCTCTCCATGCTACTCTATCCTGTGCAAGCTTTTTCATCTCCCAGTACCTACTGCAACCTACATCCTTCTGAATCTGCTTTGTGTATTCATCTCTTGGTCTCCCTCTACGATTTTTACCCTCCACGCTGCCCTCCAATACTAAATTGGTGATCCCTTGATGCCTCAGAACATGTCCTAACAGCCGATCCCTTCTTCTGGTCAAGTTGTGCCACAAACTTCTCTTCTCCCCAATCCTATTCAATACTTCCTCATTAGTTATGTGATCTACCCATCTAATCTTCAGCATTCTTCTGTAGCACCACATTTCGAAAGCTTCTATTCTCTTCTTGTCCAAACTATTTATCGTCCATGTTTCACTTCCATACATGGCTACACTCCATACGAATACTTTCAGAAATGACTTCCTGACACTTAAATCAATACTGGATGTTAACAAATTTCTCTTCTTCAGAAACGCTTTCCTTGCCATTGCCAGCCTACATTTTATATCCTCTCTACTTCGACCATCATCAGTTATTTTGCTCCCCAAATAGCAAAACTCCTTTACTACTTTAAGTGTCTCATTTCCTAATCTAATTCCCTCAGCATCACCCGACTTAATTAGACTACATTCCATTATCCTTGTTTTGCTTTTGTTGATGTTCATCTTATATCCTCCTTTCAAGACACTGTCCATTCCGTTCAACTGCTCTTCCAAGTCCTTTGCTGTCTCTGACAGAATTACAATGTCATCGGCGAACCTCAAAGTTTTTATTTCTTCTCCATGAATTTTAATACCTACTCCGAATTTTTCTTTTGTTTCCTTTACTGCTTGCTCAATATACAGATTGAACAACATCGGGGAGAGGCTACAACCCTGTCTTACTCCCTTCCCAACCACTGCTTCCCTTTCATGTCCCTCGACTCTTATAACTGCCATCTGGTTTCTGTACAAATTGTAAATAGCCTTTTCACTCCCTGTATTTTACCCCTGCCACCTTTAGAATTTGAAAGAGAGAATTCCAGTCAACATTGTCAAAAGCTTTCTCTAAGTCTACAAATGCTAGAAACGTAGGTTTGCCTTTCCTTAATCTTTCTTCTAAGATAAGTCGTAAGGTCAGTATTGCCTCACGTGTTCCAGTGTTTCTACGGAATCCAAACTGATCTTCCCCGAGGTTGGCTTCTACTAGTTTTTCCATTCGTCTGTAAAGAACTATGATTACGAAAGTTAATAAATCAGTCAAGAAGACTAGGGGAGTGTTTCTGATAGACAGAGCAGATAAACAGTTATTAGCATCTCACTTAGACAGTGAATTGGCATCACTTAGTTCCAGTAAGATGGAGGAATTTTGGGCATAGCTCAAGCAGATTGTAAATCGTGGTTTGGAGAGTTATGTGTATAGTAAGTAGATAGAGGATGGAAAAGACCCATTCGGCGGATGCTGAGGAAGCAGAGGCTGTTGCACTCTCGGATCAAAAGGGAACTCATAAACAACGACAAGCGAAGGTTGGTAGAGATTTGGGCGTCAGCGACAAGATCTATGCGCCGTCACAACTTAGCAAAAGATCTGGCATAGAACCCGAGAAAATTCTGGTAGTATGTAAAATCACTATGCGGGTCTAAGGCTTCCACTCAGCCCCTTGTTGACCAGTCTGGAGTGACAGCTGAAGATAGCAAAACGAAAGCTGAAGTTTTAATTCATGTTCAAAAAATCGTTCACACAGGAGAATCGTACAAACGTACCGTCGTATGACCAAGGGACAGACTCCCGTATGGACAACGTATTAAAAGCATACCTGGCCTAGAGAAACAACAGGAAGATTTGAATGCAAATAAATCACCAGGTTCGGATGGAATCCCAGTTACATTTTACAGAGAGTACACTACGGCACTGATCCCTTACCATTTATCGTGAATCTGTCAGCCAGCACCAAGTCCCAAGCGAGTAGAAAAAAGCGGAGGCGACTCCAGTATATAAGAAAGGTAAAAGAATGGATCCGAAAAATTACAGACCGTATTTCTAACTTCTATTTGCTGCAGAATTCTTGTACATATTCATATTTCGAATATAATAAAACCTTATTGAGACTGAGAAGTTACCTGCACGAATGATAATGGCTTTAGAAAGTATCACTCGTGCGAATCTCAGCTTGTCCTCTTCTCACATGATATACTAAGAACTATGGATGAAGGGCAACAGGCAGATTCCATCTTTCTAGATTTCCGGAAAGCATTTGACACAGTGTCCCATTGCAGGCTGTTAACAAAGGTACGAGCATATGGAATAAGTTCACAGATACGTGAGCGGCTCGAAGATTTCTTAAATAATAGAACCCAGTATGTTGTCCTCGACGGCGAGTGCTCATCAGAGACATGGGTAATTTCAGGAGTGCCCCAGGGACGTATGATGGGACCGCTGTTGTTCCCTACATACATAAATGATTTGGCTGGCAGGGTGGGCAGTAATCTGCGGTGGTTTGCCGATGATGCCGTGGTGTACGGTAAGGTGTCGAAGTTGAGTCACTGTAAGAATATACAAGACGACTTAGACAAAATTTCCAGTTGGTGTGATGAATGGAGCTAGCCCTAGATGTGGAAATGTAAGTTAATGCAGATGAGTAGGAGAGACAAACCCATACTCTGCAGATACAGCGTTAGTAGTGTCCTGATTGACACTATCTGGGCATAATGTTGCAAAGCAAAACAAAATAGAACTCGCATTTGAGGATTGTGGTAGGAAAAGCTTATGGTCGACTTCGGTTTATTGAGAGAATTTTAGGTAAGAGTGGTTCGCCTGTAAAGGAGACCGCACATAGGACACTGGTGTGACTTATTCTTGAGTACTGCTCGAGTGTTTCGGAAACGTACCAGGTCGTATTAAAGAAAGACATCGAAGCAATTCAGAGGCGGGCTGCTAGATCTGTTTCCGGTAGGTTCGAACAACACATAGGTGTTAGGGAGATGCTTCGGGGACTCAAATGGGAATCCCTGGAGGGAAGGTGACGTCCTTTTCGAGAAACACTAGTGAGACAATTTAGAAAACCGGCACTTGAAGCTGACTGCCGAGCGATTCTAGTACCGCCAACATACATTGCGAGTAGGGGCCACGATGATAAGATTCGAGAAATTAGGACTCATACGGAGTCATATAGACAGTCTTTTGCCCCTCGCTCTATTTGCGAGTGAAACAGGAAAGGAAATGACAAGTAGTGGTACAGGGTGCCCTCCGCCACGCACCGTACTATGGCTTGCGGAGTATCTGTACAGATGGAGATGTAGACGTACTTCTAGTCGTGTGGCCGTAATAAAATCGGAAACCTCATCAAATTAATCGCTTGGGTACAAATGAGTGCTCTACCAATACATTGCCCTTTTATACTTTGTGTACATGATGCAGACGCAACCTGTAATTGTGCATACCGCTATCCTGTGATTTTTGTCACCTAAGTGTATATTTCCTCTTCTACTGTACGCTGATCAGCCAGAACATTATGTCTACAGACCTGCTATCAAAATAAACGCGTCCACGCGATAGCAGCGTCACATTGCGCTAGTCAACAAACGCACGGTGCATGTAGTGTCAGTGAGCGTGCTGTACGTGTGTAGAATGGGGAAGGCGCGCGATCTGTCTGAGTTTGACCGAGGACAGATTGAACGGTCTGGAAGCTCGACATGAGCAAATAGGGAAGTGCACGTCTTTTCAGGTGTTCGAAGACTGCTGTGGTGAGTGTCTTCAACACTAGGCGAAATGAAGGTGAAACCACGCCCAGACGTCGTGGGGTTGGGCGGCCAGCGCTCATTACAGATGTCGGACGTCGTAGGCTGGGCAAACTGGTAAAACAGGACAGGCGGCGAACTGTGGGGAAACTTAACATTAGACGTTAATGCTGGGCAGAATACAAGTGTGTCTGAACACACAGTGCACCGAACACTTCTAACGATGGGCCTCTGTGGCCGACGATCCCTCCATCTGCCAATGATAATAGCAAGACATCGACAACTACTAGTGAAATGGGCACTTGACCATCGGCAATGGACACTGGCTCAGTGGCAGAGCAGAGCGTTGCATGGTCCGAAGAACCCCAATAACTTCTTCATCGTGCCAATGGGAGGACGCGAATCCGTCGTCTTCCAGGGGAACAGCTCCTAGGCACCTGCACCGCGGGACGGAGACAAGCTGGCGGCGACTCCATTATGCTCTGGGAAACATTCACGTGGGATCCAGTGGAGCTCACGCAAGGCACTATGACGGACAAGGAGTATCGTACACTGGTTGCAGACGACCTACGCCCATTCATGACGATCATGTTTTCCAACAGTAGCGGAATTTTTCAACAAGATAATGCTCCATGTCACAAGGCCAGGAGTGTGATGGAATGGTTCGAGGAACACAGTGACGCTTTATAGCTGATGTGCTGGTCCCCAACTCGCTAGATCTGAACCCGATTGAGAACATCTTGGATGAAATTGAACGCTGCGACAGATCTCATCGTCTGCCCCTTTCCTGGGATTTACGGGAATCAGGTGACTTATGTGTGCAAATGCGGTTCAACTCCCTCCGGCGACCTATCAAACCCACATTGCTTCCATGCCAACGAAGCGTCGCCACTGTTACCCGTTCTAAAGGTGGGCATACCGGCTATTAGACAGGTGGTCATAGTGTTCTGGTTGATCAGTGTATATCTCACGCAATTCGCACAAGAGCAAAATTAGATGTTTTCGACCTTATACAGCAAGTAAGCGACAATCTTTCTTCTCGTATCTAATCCACAAAAGCAGCGGGAAAAGGGCAGGTTGCCTGTGGCACATATCTATGTGTAAGCTTCACTTTGGTCTATTTTAGAGACGGAAGCGGGGAGCGCAGGCTGTAAGTCCTTCCACATCGCGGCCTGGATATCCCGTTTCCTTCACAAATTGCGAGTGGCATACCTGTACTTCTTAACGGCAGTCTACGAAAGCAGAAGTGAGGCATGGAGTAATGTGTCGTGTAAATAAAACAGAAATGAAAATCGCTTTCACTGTAACATGTTAAACAATGATACTAACTGCTATTATATATTTTTTATCAGCAAAATGCAATATATCATTTAACGAAGTTTACTTTGAAGTTGCTGTACACAGTATTATTTAACAGCAAAGGCTGGCAGTTGCTGGACACAAAGTACTACTTCTTAAAGGTAATCAGTATCTCATCTATTGTACACAAAAATTGTCTAGAAGACACAGTTTTGAACAGCTTTCATACATAATGCTTGTCTTTCTTTGTTATTTTTTGGTGTATGTCACTATCATTTTTAAGCTGGAAACTGAAATTACATCACATAGATTTCATACATGTCTGAACAGTAGGTTTCCAGGAATACGTGTGCGAATTCTAAAAAATAAGAATAATTGCTTTTCTATCCAATAACGATAAATTTCTGTAAAATATTGTGCTATATTTGCATCGTGGTTTGTGGAAGTGGTGACCTCGGTGAAATTCTTGGAGCATGAGAATGCCCTATGTAAAAGTTTTTAGAATTATTTTTTTGCGTACAAGCGTATTGCCATTAAATTCCCCTAAAATATTTAAACTCCACGTTTTATCAGTTGACTATATCGTATGTATCATAAGTACGATAGAACTGCGTTTCCGAGAAGATAATGTTCCATAAATTGCTCGGGTACCAATAAACTGGTTGGAGGTTGCTGTTGCCACGGCATCGTAGCGGTTCCTGTGTTCATGTTTCAGGAATTAGTCAGCGCGCGAGCAGTCGCTGTATACAATAAAAAGGGAGAGAACGAAATGCGCTGGGCGCAAGAGAAAAGCTGCAACAGCGTTGTGGTAATTTATTACCTCGACACAAAAGAAACGCGACTGTTCGCGTTTGCCAGGATCAATTTGTCGCAGCGTACCAGTGCGCGACTCCTTTTTCTCCATGAGTCGTATCCTTTCGTTGTGGCGTGTTCAATTAATATCGATCTACTCAGTGGTAGCAGACGACCAGTCTGCTGTGGACGGGTCATCGGTTACGAAAAAGACGAGGCTGAAGTTGAAAATATGTGTACTTGTACAGTTAGTGGTGATAGCTTTCAAAGTCGTGCTTGTTGTTGTCACATGTACATTCTTTCCTTCCATGGTTCAGAACATCCCCACCTGCCTCGACGTTTTATAGTAGTTCCGCTGTTTCTGCCTTCCGGCCCAGTGTAAGAACAGGCCTGCTATAAATTGATGAAAATGTCGCAGCGTAAGGGAACACTTCAACAGTCTGGCACTAACGTAGCATGACAAACAGATTCTTAGCAAATGCGAGTAGTTTTCTTACTTTTGTGTCGAGTACATCTGCACTCTCCTTGTCAGCTTACAGTGTGCTGCGGTGCGTACTTTGTATGGCAGTAGAGTGATTATTTTTTTCTTCAAACTTACTGTAATGTTACGCTGGTCGAGATGCTCCATAACTCCATAGCACGCAGGGATACTTGTAAACTGGATATCCATGAGTGGAAGAGACTCTGGGTTTAAAAATCTCAATGATCAAAGTTTCCTAAGCATCGCCGGCCGGGGTGGCAGAGCGGTTCTAAGCGCTACAGTCTGGAACCGCGCTACCGCTGCGGTCGCAGGTTCGAATCCTGCCTCGGACATGGTGGTGTGTGATGTCCTTAGGTCAGTTAGGTTTAAGTAGTTCTAAGTTCAAGGGGACTGATGATCTCAGCAGTTAAGTCCCATAGTGCTCAGAGCCATTTGAACCACTTGCTAAGCATCAAAACAATATTGAGGTTTCCGAATCAGTCGTTGGAAAACAGCTGGTCAAAATAGGTGCACACACACACACACACACACACACACACACACACACACAAATGGTTCAAATGGCTCTGAGCACTATGGGACTTAACATCGGAGATAATCAGTCCACTAGAACTTAGAACTAGTTAAACCTAACTAACCTAAGGACATCACACACATTCGAACCTGCGACCATAGCGGTCGCGCGGTTCCAAACTGAAGCGCCTAGAACCACTCGGCCACTCCAGCCGGCCCACACACACACACACACACACACACACACACACACACACACACACACGCATGCACAAACACAACATGCACACAAAGGTAGTCAATAAGACGCGGGTGACACCCGACTAAACAAGATGACGAAACTACTGAAATCGGGCTCAGAATTCAACAACTCCCTTGAATCACGCAAAGCTATGCAATTTTTGTTGAGTGTTCTCAAATGTGAAAATGGAAGAACGTGCTGAAAAACTGCCAAAAGCCTTTTGACTTTTTAAAACAATCCAAAACTACCCCTTGTGAAAGGCAGCAGACACATTTACAATATCATACTTCTACAGAGAAAAACAATGATGAAATTAAACAATTAAAAGCTGGATATTTTCAAGCCAAATCAGTTACAAAAGAAATGGATAGTGTCCCAGTTGGACAGAGCACGGCGATGAAATGGTTTTTTCGTTTGAAGGATTATCGTTTTGACATTAGCGACTCTCCACGTTCAGGAAAACCTTCGGGGTATGATGAAGATTGTTTAAACGCATTGAGCACAATGATCTACGTCATTGTACTTGAGAAATGGGAAATGTGATGAACTGTGATCATTCCACATTCGTGCGACATTTGCATGCATTGGGGAAGGTTCAAATTTCGAGTGTATGGGTACCGTCGGCTCTAAGCCAAAATAAAAAACAATCAGTGGAAGAGCATATGTGCATCTCTGTCTGCTCGTCATCAATTGGCTCATGAACAACACCGACCATATCTATTCTGCATCGTTACTGGTAACGAGAAATAGTGTCTTCATGCTAACATAAGGAAAAGAAAGGAATGGTCGAGCCCAAAGAAGCAGCAGCTCCGCATGCAAACACATTCACACAGACTGCGTGAAGTGATGCTACTCCACGATAACGCCCACCGGCCTTCTGCTGGAGTGACAGAAACTCTATACAGGAGTTGGATTGAGAAGTCATGCCGGGCCTACCTAATTCACGTAATCTTGAAACCTCAGATTTTTACCTTTTCCGCTCTCTATCGAACGACCTTCAAGGAACTTCCTTTTTGGATGAAAATGCCCTCCGAACATGGCTCGACGAGTTCTTCGCCTCAAAACAGCGTGATTTCTACAGTCACGGAATCGAAAAGTTACCCCTGCATTGTCAGATTGCAGAAATTGTGAAGGGGAATATAATTAATGATGACTAAGGTCACTTTTATGTGTATCTGTTGTGTTTATTGAACTTATGGAAAAACGCTACGAACATATGCACCAACGCAATATAATGATGGTCATAATTATGATTAGCTGAAAATTTTGCCTATTGTTAACGTTAAATATGACTTAATAACGAGTTTCACTCTTCATAAGTGTTGTTACGTTATTAAATGCAGTTGGGTATTTTGGATTGAAATAGCTCCAACAACTCAATACACAAAGCCTCAAGATATGCTAGCACTCCAACATGGAATGGAAAATAGATGTTGCAGTTATATATGACAACAGACAGATTAAATATACAACAGATGACAACTATGGAACTCCTGCAAGTGAGATTTTATTTCACACAAAATCTTCTAAAACTTCGAAGCATCCTCCATTTATTGCTACAGACTTTTAGTATAAATAATTTTATTTAAAATAAATGGCAACACTAATTATTTCTAAGGGTACAGCGCCATGGGAAATCGATGTATCTTTTTATATAACCAAGGAAATAATGAAAAGGGAATGGTTTCTGTTGTTATTCAGTTATGTGGGATATAATATTTACCATATTAATTGTGCAAAAGATGGAAATTTAATTTATCCTTGTTATATTTTGGAAATTATTATATTTGTAAATATATAGCAAGTTTAGTTGCAATTAATCAAGACATCCAAAATTAATGATAGAGGTTTTAAAGAGAATAATATAGTTATTGCAGAAAACTGTAAACAGTTAAAATAGATACAAAAAATCAAACAATAAATGCAAGTCTTTCTTCTTGGATATTTGGTGTTCGTTCTATTTTATGTGTTTCAGCTGTAATCTTATAATTTATATTCATTTTCTTAATTCGAATTTCGCATCCTAAATAACAGTTAGAACAATAACAATCTTGTATTTCTCAAATTTAAAAATATATTTAGTCTTTCCTCGTTAATCTGCAATAGGAATTTTGGAAATAAATAGGTCTATCCTTCTTGTAAAGTTTCTAATTGTTTACAATCTTTCAATTTTATTTTTCTCAATATTTGTCCCAATTTGATATTTTTCATTATTTCTTTATTTTCTTCTTTATATAATAAACTCTTTGCTCTCAAGAATCAGTAGCATTTTAAGTAAACTGTTCTGGGGAAAGAATTTCCATTAAAAGTAGAAAGACCATCTGTTTTTATTTCCAAAATTGGTTCTTCTTTAGGATTTATATTTAAAACTCTTATATGGAATACAAATATATCCTTCTTTTTAAGGATATTTATATTTTTCTTAAGTTCTATAAATTTATTTTTATTTGGATCTTTAACTATTTTTATTTCTTCTTTCTTTTCTCTTATATTTTCTTCCTTTTTCCAAAACATTTTGTATTCATATTTTAGAGATATATTGTTATCCAAAGATTCTAGTTGTATTTCCTGTATAATTAAATTTCCTACTTCTTGTTCTCATTTTTAGTGCACTGTGAATATACTATATTAATTGGTTTAATCTCTTTAATTGAATATAAGTACAGTTTTTTGGTAACATTTTTTCTGTTTCTGGATACATATGGAATAATATTAATTGTTTTTATTAATCCTAATTCTTTGACATTTATATATTTTGGTGTTGTAGAAAATAAATCATTGGCTTTAGGAAAATACGTTTCTGCAGATTTTGTAAAACAAGTTTGTCTGTTATAAAATTTCTATACATTTAATAGGCAAGCAGTTAAGACTAAAAGTCGATAAATCATATTTAATCAATGTTTGTCTTTCTTCTTTAATATCTGTTTTAATTTTTATTTGTTCTTGCCACATTTTGGATAATGGAACAGAATGAAAAGGAGCTGCCTCAAAATATTTGCTATTGTCTTTTGTTAATTTGAAAAAATTTGTTAATGTATCGAATTCTTGTTAATTTGGAACCCCGTATTGATATAATTGTAAATTTTCGTTTCTAATCTTCTATTTCCATTTTCTTTAGCTAATTTAAAAGTAAATGTATCTTTTAATGTTTTATCTGGACAGTTTGAAAAATCTGTAATATGGATGCCAAGTTGTTTGTTAACACCTCAACTTGATGATCGACCAATAAATTTGCTCCAAATTTTTAGTCTAGAATTAGAATTTATCCAAGTTAAGCAATCTTTTTCTACAGTATTATTGTTGTTAACTACTATATTAAATTCTTTTTTATATTCTCCTTGCATTCCAAAATTATAATTATTTCTTAAATATTTGCACATTTCTTCTACATTAAAAATACCTGCAAAATCTTGTGTTATATCTAAATCTAATAAATAATAATGTTCTTTCACAAGTTTTTTTAAATATCTGGTAATTATTTTAATACTGTATCTAATTTTACTATTTGATAAGGAATATCAAATGGATTTTTACATTTTTGTTTAATAAGTTTTATATCTTTATTAATAATTTGTTTAATACCATTAATTGTTTCTTCATTAGAATCTAATAAATAAGGAATTTTTGATTTAATTCCATGTGTAGCCAATTAAGTTAAGAAAATCTAGATCTCTAAAACCATTAAAACTGCCACATGCTGATGTTTTTACAAGAAATTTATAATTTTTCACTTCATCATTGCAATCTATAAAATCTGTTATTTTAAAAACCATAATATTATTGCATATGTGTTCTGTAATTGGTTTAAAGTCTACTAATTTTGTTCTCCTCTTGTGAAATTAATATTTCCAATATTTGTAATAGGATTATTAATATTAAAATTTTCTGTAAGAAACCATAAAACAAATCTTTTTTTGGTTGTCTCTTTTTTATTTCAATGTAGGTCTCTTATAGAAATTTGTTTTTTATTTGTAGCACACATTTTATTTTCAGCTTCCATTTATATAGAAGAATTTTTATTAGATTTGTGTAAAAGTTGCTAGAATTAGTGATGCAAAATAATAAAATTTAATTGTTTCCAAAAGTAGCTGAAACTGGAGTAGCTGAAAGTAAAGCAAAGTGCTAATCTTACCTATCTGGATCCAATAATGAAATTGAACAACTAGAAAATTTAATCAAATATCCTAAAGTTGCTACATCTTTTTATGAACTTCAAACAGTTGATGTAGCATGATCAAGAGGCAAGACAAATTTCGAGCTAGTTATCACAAATTACTATAATGCAGTTGAATTTGATATGCCCCTTTTCATTTTTGTTGTGTTTCTAACTAACAGTAATTAAAATTTCTATTAAAATAAAATTAATTTAATTATTTCGCCAAAAAGGGTGTGATTCGCCAAAAAAATGATGTGCTATAAAAACATGCCAACTGCACTCGACATACCCAGTTACTACTGCGGTTACAGAAGGAAATAACGAAGGAAACACGGGGAAAGGTCCATGTCCCATCGAGATCGAGATGACAGTAGAGGACTTGAGTTGGACGTGAATGAGAGGAAGGAGTCAGCTGTGACCTATCTGAAGGAAACATACTAGCTGTCTCCTAATGTGATTATGGAAAACCATGGAAAACTCGAATCGCTATAGCCGAACGGGGGTTTGAATATCGTTTCTTTCGGTTACAGTAACATTTCCCCATGTCGCTCAGTAATGAGAGGATACACGCCTTACGGCATCTTGTGTTACTTAATTTTGTGTTGTGAAGAGCAATAGACAGGAAGAAATGTAACAGGAGATGATGGCTCAGTTGGTTAAAGCAGGTTGTTGTATAACATGACTATGTCATGTATACCCAGGCATGGAGGTGGTGGAATAGTGGAAAACCACATTAAACTAATCTAAGTACCGATTATTGGTAGCAGAAATTAGCTGTTCTACTGTTATCACAGTGTTGCACGACGATAATGACCAGCTTATTACTCGCGACTTCCGCAAAGAAAGACGTCTGTGCCCAGGGAGCGGACCGAATTTTCGCTAAGGACAATTGGCTGGACATAATGTGCGTCCGGCCTTATCTCTCAGACACGCGTAGTTGACGGGAAAATAAACGCCTGCAATAAAAGGCGCCTAATGGCTGCCAGATGACGAACGCTTAAATATGACGCTCATAAATTGGCGGGGGGGCTTTTGGGAGACAGCTGGCGGCAAGCCTTACTGACAGACGCACAAATCTCGGCTGCAATTCTTTACGCTTTCTCGAGAGACGCCGGAGACGTAAACAGGAGGCGAGTACTTGTAAACACAGTGTAGGGCAGCACCAACGTTTGCGGAGAACCGCGTGCCGACGACAAGCGCGCGTCAGCGGCAACGCGCTGATGGATACGGCGTTCCGTTTCCACGTCATTACTCACCGTCGATGTGGCTGGTCACGTACAGTCAGCACACTGGTCTCGCTCGCCTGTTATTTCACCGGCTCTACTTTTTGCCTCTCCGTCACGTTTCCGCTGCTGTTGCAAATGGAGGTTCTTTAGACAGCACGAGAAGCTGAGGCACCGCAAAAGGCAGGTCGTAATCTCTGGTATATGACAGACAATTCTTGAAATCACTATGGCTTTTCTTCCTTACTGTACCACTCACTGCTGCTATTCACGAGAAACTACGATCTATAAACTTTTGTAGCCCGCGTATTTCCTTTCATTATGTCTTTGTCACATTTCTGCATTAAATACCGGGGAGTATAACGTTCTAAGAGCGCTCTACGAAATGAGACTCTATGAGTGTCACAAGCAGCTCTTTAGATACACGACACTACTGCTGCGGCCGGCCGGTGTGGCCGTGCGGTTAAAGGCGCTTCAGTCTAGAACCGCGTGACCGCTACGGTCGCAGGTTCGAATCCTGCCTCGGGCATGGATGTGTGTGATGTCCTTAGGTTAGTTAGGTTTAATTAGTTCTAAGTTCTAGGCGACTGATGACCTCAGCAGTTAAGTCGCATAGTGCTCAGAACCATTTGAACTACTGCTGCAGCGTGCAGTCTTGGAGGGTATGAGAGCCTCTGAAAGCGAGCAAATAAACTCGCCACAAATCAAAATGCTCCTCACTGAACCTACTTGGTCCTTGCAGTCATTATTTCTTGTTAATAATCCGAGACGTACGACTAATACTCAAGGACTGGTGCTGCAAACAATTTGATCTAATTTCGTTAGTATAGGAGAAGTAATCAGCATTTAGGGATACGACAGGAACGAGACTCGAAGAATAAAAAAATCAAATGATCGTATGTCATTGTTCGCCCGCCGTATTGCAAGTCTTTTATCTTTGTTGACTACACTTCGGCGACTTGCAAGTCAATGATGATGGACAACACCCAGTTCCCTGCCGGGAATCGAACCCGGGCCCCCTGCGTGGTAGGCGGTAACGCTACCGGTACGCTACAGACGCGGAGACTCGAAGAACGGATCTACGTAGATGTACGCCTTATTCCGTATGGTTTTCGTGACAGAACATATTTGATGTAAATTGTTGTTTACGGAATTAATGGGGTTACACACAACTGGTTTGGATCATACTTGACAAAATAAATGCAGGTCCACTCCCATTCCTATGGCAGAAAGACATCCAGTGCAAAGAGGTTGACAGAACGAGATAGTTTAGGCCAGAATATAACATCAAAGAGGTTGTGTAAGTAAAACACATACGTGTGCGCCACTAGCCCAAAAACAAATGTACATGAAGTACGTTTCATTTCAGAAACCATTCTAAGCAGGGGATATGTCAATACGAAGTTCTTTGCTTCTCATGGGCGTTTCTTTCATATCCCTAAATACTGACAATTCCTCCTGGTTCATCCTCTATAACATGCAGCTCCGGACATTTATGTGTGTGCTGAAGGATTCTATTTGTTCATTCCCTCTCTGAGGAGTGAATTACCAAAAATTACAATACATCTCCTGATTCGTACAGTGTATATGCGTGCAAAATATTTTGTACACGGTCTAATCATACTAATGTGGCCACCTCCTATGTTCGACGTCAATGTGCAATAACCATTCACAGACAGCAGGTGGTAGCGCTAGCAGTGGAGGGCATATAGTGCATGTCAGGATAACGCGGAAAACAGTGCAGTCGTTCTTTTAATGAGGAAATGGAGCGATTTATGTGCTGCCCAAAAGGACATAATCCTTGGTTTTCGGGCCAAGGATACTAGCATTTCGCCGGCTAAGTTTGTGAACTGTTCGCCTGCCACCGTGATTAAAGGATGGAGTGCATGACAAAGTGGCGCTATCCAAAACCGGCGCCGAAGCAACTGTGGTGCACAATGAACCATAGATGGCAGTGGTTAAGGACGGCTTCGGAGATGTGTACAGACGAGTAGACGCGCAACTGTTGCGCAACGAACACCCCGATAAACCAAGGAGCTACCAACATTTAAAGGTGCAGGCCGGAGGAGGGAGCGTTATGATGTGGGGAATGTTTCTGTGGCATTCCTTCGGTGATCTCGTCATTCTGAGAGGCACAATGGAGTAATAAAAGTATGCATCTATCCTTGGGGACCATGTCCACTCCTAACTGCAGTCTGTTTTTTTCTCGACATTACGACATATACCAACAAGACAATACAACGCGTCACGCAGTTTGTAATGTACGTGCGTGGTTCAAAGATCACCAGGATGAGTATACCATACTTCCAAGTCCACTGCCCCCTTCACCCAGATTTAAACCCAATGAAGAATCTGTGGTGCCATCTCGATCAGGCTGTTCGTGACGTGGATCCTCAAGCGAGAAATCTGGAGTCGGCATGGCTCCACATCCCTGTCGACATCTTTCAGAATCTCACTAATTCTTATCCTGCAAGTCTCGCATCGATCCGCGCTGTAAACTGTAGTTATTCACGCTTTTGACAGGCGGTCGCGTTAATGTGTCTGGACGGTGAAAAACAATTACAGTTGTGAAAATGGAAGTGATTCAATAATAAAAACTTAATCTGTGGACGAACTTCTACCACACTAATGGTGAAGGGGGGAATGACTGATATGTGGCAATCATCTCGATGTAGTTGTTATTCTTGGGACGAGTCGGAGACTGTTGCTCTGTTTGGCAAGTGCAGCAATGTAAGTAATAGAACATGGGACCTTATTTTGCTGAAATTACAACGTTCAGTCTCAGGGAAATTGTTTCCACAACCTTTGATGCACTAAAGTTGGAATCAGTTTCTATTCTTTCTGAAGCAGTGTGAGTAGTTGATGTTGGATGAACGCGTCTAGTACGCAATCGACACTCTGGTCCATCTGGGCCACCTTCAACGGTTTTCCGACTGCATCTTGAACAATCTAGATCAGTAAATCTACCTCTGGTTTCTTTTTCTTTTTCGTGCAGAATACAGTATTCTTGTCTTGTGGACGGGGTCATTAACATGACCATGGAAACTCCGTGACTCAATTTGTTAGTGAACTCTTTAACTGAGTTTCAACTCGAGACATACGCAATAAATGGCAAAGTTGCCTTTTTACTATTCCGTATAACACTCTTATGAACAGGGCGGCACCTATCACTCAAATTCGTAGGTCAACAGAGATTTGATTTCTGACGTTTTCACTTAACTGTAACATCTCCTGAGAGAGATCGTGGACACAAGTAACACCCGTGATACTTCTCTGGTGGAATATCGAAATTTGTGGGGACCAGTAACCATGTTCCATTCTAACTTAATTACATTCATTAAATCTGTCTATCAGAAAACACTTTTTCGATGTTCAAGCATTCTGCCTCACACTACTACCCTCGGTTTCATAGCCTAACCACACTCGAAAAGAAGATCAATTAGCAATTAACTTCTCATCGACAAAGAGATCATCAGAACTGGAATACACACTCGGACTTGAATATAATATGGCAGACAATCTAGCGCAGCATTTTGGAAGAAAAAGATTCCCATATTCGCCTTATGTGATTTAGAGAAACTGCAGATAACTTCGCTCTGTAAGGTCAATCGGTCATTTGAACCATGCGCCTCAAAGCGAGTCCAATAACTGAACTTCACTCGATGGAATGACACACAGCGGATATTCGAGGAAGTGGTGAAAAGTAATGCCTCCGAATTTTTTATGTGGAACTTTTAAGGCTTTTTGAATAAAACAGACTTTATTAACATTCTACATCTTTATTCTTCATGCCTACGTATTTGCAGCACACTGCTGCTAGGTGGCTCCGAATTGTAGCGTACAACATGACAGTATGTTAAGTAACTATGTTGATGCAGGAGAAACAGCGTGCTGTAATCAGCTTTCAAATTCGAATTGTTCTTCCACACATGGAGCACCCTTTCCTTCAGCATAACAATAACAGACCACACGCGAGCGCTGCAACATCTGCGACAGTACGATGTCTTGGGTACGCTATCATCGAACTTGGCCCCATCCGATTTTAACTGTTCCCAAAACTTAAAGAATATCTTCGAGGACTACACTTTGACAGCGATGAAACTGTGCAAGCAGAGGTGAGGTTGCAGCTCCGTCAACACAGTCAAACATTCTACAGTAACGGTATCAGATAACTGATCTGAGTGTTGGGAGAAATGTCTTTGTCGGCAGGGTGACTATGTTGAGAAATAAATGAGCAGATATGAAGAATAAAAATGTAGAATGTTAATAATGTTTGTTTCATTTTAAAAAGGTTGAAGAATTTGCACATAAAAAATTTGGAGACATTACTTTTCAGCAGACTGTCGTAATAAGTTGTCCGAAGGCTTTTGGCCAAATTGTGTCTCTTAGCGAGAAAATTACACTCTTACAATGGTAGCCCGGTATTCCATAGTCATTAACTCTACAGATTTAACCTTACGAAAGTACCAAGCGTTTTCCTCGGAGTGGTCCAAAAATTGACGGCAACCAAAGTTGGAATTCTTACTTATACAGTTCAGTTTATTCTGTTGTTAATCATAGAATATTCACACCGCAAAAAATAAGAAAAATTATTTATCATGGCAAAAGAGCATCAGGCCCTCTCTAACATTTGACCAGGCATTCCACAGTTTACATATTCCATTCATTAGAAGAAGAATGCTAAAATTACATCTAATATAAAATCCAACATTTAGAAACTACTATTAGATACACAGTGTAGACATGAACATAGTTTATGTACTCGTTCATGAAAAGTAGAACAACGAAAACAGATTACAAGTAGGCTGAGTTAAACTATGACGGGTAGCAGCAATGTAAATGTACTAACTCAACACAAAAGGAACAAAACTACTCGCATTGTTAAAGATCTATTTATCACAGCACATTAGTGCACGACATCGACATGAGAGAATTGTTGTAAGAGGTGGAGAGAGGAACATGATAAAACACAAGTAATGAGGACAGGGGAAGGAAAATGGTGTGAGTGACTGAGAAATGAAAACAAAAAAAGGCAAGTACGGCATTACAGACTACTACGTACAAATCCGTTTTCATTCTGAAACACCATGGCAGGTGCGGCAGCGATAAGATACTCCGGCCACCCAGGTTTAGCTTTTCTCTGGTTCCCTTAAACAGCCTGAGGCGAATATAAGGATGGTTCCTTTGAAAAAATACGGCCGATGTCTTTCCCTATGCTCTGCTTCTAACAACCTCGTCGTCGACGGGACATTAAGTCTTAAATTTTCCACTATTGTTTTCGTGGTGAAGTAGATGGGATGTACTCCACAACGTAGTGGATGACATGATCTGCTTGACAGACTAAACAGACACCCATCTAAAACAATTACACGATGGCATAAACACAGTTCATCCAAAAATAAAATTCACCATTGAGACAATAGTAGACATAAAACTTAATTTTTTAGGCACCACTGTATACAGAATCAACATGAAACATAATTTTGGAATATTTAGAAAACCTACAGCCACACATCCAACCACTCACAGCCAATCCAGTCACCCCAGACAGACAACCTCTCAAGTTTCAGGCACGTGCTACACAGGCTCCATTGAACTCTACTAGACAAACTCAGCTGCACCCAGGAACTAAACACAATACGCCATATAGCCAGAGAGTGGGTAAAACATACAATTACTAAAAAAACTGAACAACAAAATAAAAAGCAAAATAAAAATAACATTAACAGGTCACCAGCCAGAGCAGAGACCGCAGGACCGAGGAAATCCTTACAAAGGACACAGCATGGCACATACTAACATACGGCAACAAAAATGTTCACAAATATTGGGGGGAGGATATCATTCAGCACAAACAACACACTATAGAAAAATCTGAACACTAAAGACCCATCCGCATACAAATTCCCTGAAGCTGAAATCTATTAGTTAACCTGTTGCAAACTGCAAGGGACTTGTATAATTTCATCCGCCACGCAATCATTCACTTACTCACTCTTAAGTGACAGTAGTTGCTGTGCTATATTTCGTGATATGCTTCCAGGAATTTCCCAACTATATTCCTGTGGCATCACTTCGATATAAATAACAGTGCCATCAGTGATTAGTTATGAAGTAACATTGCACCACCTGAAAGGATTTTATTGCGGCTATGAATAAAGACAATCATATTTCACTTTTCTGATATGCAGTAAGTATCACCTCCGTTCCTGCTGATGATACTCCGTAGAAAACAATATATACGTAGCTCTGCCAGTAAGAACAAAGGACGTAACTCAGTCATATATTAGTTCAGACATTCCCTACTAACGTCACAGCCGAACAACTGTCATGTTAAATTAAACATGATTTAGGTTTCCATTTGTTAACTGCGGTGTAAAATTTGCTTTTATTTCCTTCTTTCGGTATTTCTAAGCTTCTCATGTATCGCAATATGGTACAAGGAAAACGGCATCCCTTCCAAAATCCTTTCCGGAGTTGAATCTACTCCTCAGACCAAAATGTAATCAGTTTCTTTTATGGTTAGAAAACATATTAGTATATTGTCATTAGCGAGAGGATCGGCAGCATCATGGACCATCGAGGCTGCGGTTTATCTTCTCGCACTATAGCTTCTCGTATTGATCGGGATATTAAGATTGAATTGAGGCAGTGGAATCGATGGGTTCAAGAGGGCCATACTCAATGCCATGCAGGGTCTCAACAGTTTCACGCAACTAGGGCCCGAGAGGACAGATATATTGTTCATTCGATCGTCCAGGATCTTACAGGGGGTGGACAGAAATATCGAAATGCATGCTTGAACATAAATTCAGATGATAGACAAATCTGATCACGATCGGCACCTGTGATGTGCCTTAAATACCTTGCAAATGTCTGTCGTAGTCACAACAGTGCTCTGCGTTGTGAGTATATTATGTCGGAGCTAAGTGAATTCGAATGTGAGCAAATTATTGGTGCTCCTGTTGGGGCTTCCGTAACGAGGACAGACAATGTGTTTGGTGTTTCAAGAGGCACGGTGTCGAAGATGTATACAGCATACAGTGAAAGCGGGAAAACATCATCCGCTAAGTCACACAGCGGACGAAAGTGTGTGTTGAGTAACCATGGTAGACGGTCACTGAAGAGGATTACGACGAAAAATAAGATGACGACAGCTGTAAAATTCACCGCAGAACTGAATGTTTGCACTCGCGAACCCTGTCAGCAGCAAAACAACACGAAGGGAGCTGCAGAAGCTGAGAATTACGGGGGGGAGGTGGAATTCCAAAACCACACATCAGTAATTAAAATGCTCATAAGAGGAAAACTTGGTTCATAAGCCATAAAACCAGGACTATGGATCAAAGGAGGAAAGTCATATGACCCATGTTTCACACTGTTTCTAACTTCTGGCCGAGTTTACATCTAGCGTACGCTATCCCGAGCCTACGATGCAGAGTGCTTGCTACCAGGCAGGGATTCGGTGACGATTTGGGCAGCCATATCGTGGTATTCCATGGGTCCCATGGCTACTCTGCTACATCGCCTTATCGTCAAGAATAATGAGACCATTTTTGCTGATCGATTCCATTCCATGGTAAAATATTTATTCCAGAATAGTGATGTTGTGTTCCAAGATAACAGGAACCCTGTTACACAGTTCACTTCATCCAGGGTTGCTTTTGTGAGCACGAGGACGTCTCCCCTGGTCACCACAGTCATCAGATATCAGTATTATTGAGCTTTTGTGGTCTACTCCGGAGAGAAGGTTGCGTGATCGTTATCCTCCCCCATTATCGTTATTTTAATTTGCATTGTTTTGCAAGAAGAATGGTATATTATTCTCTTGAAATTCCATACAGGACCAGTATTTATCCATTCCGTGACGACTGTAAGTTGTTGTGAATGGCAACAGTTTTCCTACATCGTGTTAGGAAGGTTAATGTGTTGTGTTTCTGATGTTTCTATGCGCAGTCAGCATTGACACCAGTATTGCTCGAGGTTTTAATGGCCGTCATATACATGGTGCAGTCATATTAATGTGATTACCGCCTATATTTGACGTCAACGTGCAATAACAGCTCAAAGACTGAAGTTGGAGCACTAGCAGTGGTACGTATATAAAACGGATCCGGTGGACGCGAAAATAGGGCGGTGGTTGTAAACTGGAAACGGAGAGATTTATCTGACGTCCAGAAAGGTATGATCATTGGCTTCGGTCCGAGGGTGGGAGCAGAAGAGGCTAAGTTTGTAAACTGTTCTCGTGCAGCCGCAGTTAAATTATATCGTGCATGGCAAAATGGCGCTATTCAAAACTGGCGCCATAGCAACTGTGGTGCACTATGGGCCATTGATGACACTGGTGAACAACTGCTGCGGAGATGTACAAGGGTGAAGAGATGAGTAAATGATGACCTAGGTGAACCAAAGGGCACGAACAGTGTCTCCTTAACGACCATTCGGCGAACATTCCTGCTTATGGACCTCCGCACCAGGGGCTTGGTTCATGCACCTTTGCTGACTGCTGCTCACGGGGACCAACAAAACTGGCCGTCCTCTGAATGCTGACAGGTGGCCTTTTCAGATGAATCATGATTAATGCTCCATCAGACTGATGGGCATTGGCGTGAAAGGCATGAAACATCCGAAAGCAAACACTCTGCGACAATAATCGGAAGGGTCCAGGCCGGAGGAGGGAGCGTTGTGGTCTGGGGAATGTTTTCGTGGCATTCCCTGGGTGATATGGTCATTCTGGAAGGAACAGCGGATCAACACTAGTATGCATCTATCCTTCGGAACCATGTCCACCCCTGTAGGCGTTTTGTTTTTCCTTGGGACAATGGCATCTACCAGCATGGCAATGCAACGTGTCACACAGCTCGCAGCGTACGTGCGTGGTTCGAAGAGCACCAAGATGAGTTTACCCTACTTACCTGGCCACTAAACTCCCCGAATTTAAACCCAATGGAGAATCTGTGGTACCACCTCGATAGTCTGTACGCGCCGTAGATCCTCAACCGAGGAACCTAACTTAGCTGGCCACAGCACTGGAGTCCGCGTGGCTCACATCCCTGTCGATACCTTTCAGAACCCCACTGACCCTCTTCGTGTGCGTCTCGCAGCGGTCCTCGTTGCAAAATCAGATTATTTAGGCTTTCGACGGGTGATCACATTAATGTGACTGAACAGTATACATACGTCCAACATGACTAAGACAATAATATATCGCAAAATAAAATACAGCATAATAATATGCCACAAGGTAAAAACACGAATCATAATTTACAAGATAACATGTGAGAAAAAATATTAAGTAGATAGGAAAATACACTATAGACACTACAAAAAGATAGCACATCTGATTGAAAAACACAAAACATCTTGAATCTAAAAGAATTTTTGTAAAAAAAGAGACTACTAATGAAGTAAGATATACACTGTACACAGTGGAGTGAAATAGCACACTGAAGACTACTTATTCACTGGAGAGCTTCTCCGCATACATTACTCCTCCCTTCAGACCATGAATTACTTACTTACATATAGTGTAGATGTCACACTGTGCCTTTATTTTGGGGTTACAGTCCTTTGTGAAACCTTTAGCCTTTTAACTAAATGTTTAACAATTAGCTGAGATATATTTTAAATGCGTTAAAGATGTCATTTCCGGTTGCAAATTTCGATTTATTGAACAAGATGGGTTCCGAATATTCAAATGGCTCCGAGCACTATGAGACTCCTAAAGGTCATCAGTCCCCTAGCACTTAGAACTACTTAAACCTAACTAACCTAAGGACAGCACACACATCCGTGTCCGAGGCAGGATTCGAACCTGCGACCGCAGCGGTCGTGCGGTTCCAGATTGTAGCGCCTAGAACCGCTCGGCCACTCGGGCCGATGATTGGTTCCGACCTTTGAAGTCATTACCAACTGTAAGGCTTAAGGTTGGGTGGTGTCTCCTGCTTAGCCGGCCGCTGTGGCCGAGCGGTTCTAGGCGCTTCAGTCCGGAAACGCGCGACTGCTACGGTCGCAGTTTCGAATCCTGCCTCGGGCATGGATTTATGTGATATTCTTAGGTTACTTAGGTTTAATTATTTCTAAGTTCTACGGGAATGATGACCTCAAATGTTAAGTCCCACAGTGCTAAGAGCCATTTTGTCTTCTGCTTAGATTGTGGAGACAAACTCATCTCTGTCAAGTGTGCTGTGATATGGTAAAGTCCACTCATTGTATGCGCTTTATAATTGCCTAAACATTCAAAACCCCCAGTGCTTGATAAAATGAACATTTCAAACGGGGGTGACGTTAATACTTCAAATTCCCGTAGTTGCAGAGTGCGATTTTTATATTAGTCATGGACAAGATTGTATACATTAAAAATATTCAAGGCTACACAGAACAGAAATTACAAAAGTTAGTTACTGAGAAAAGGGAGTCGTCGAGGAAAAGAGGTTTCTGGAGTATGTGAGCGGGTTTGGCGGCTACGCTGGTCGCGCGCCTCGGCTGACAGAGACACTGTATCATAGGGGGGCCAACCTGGGCGATGACGAAGGGGTCCGGCTGAGCGCCAAGCCCGGCCCAGCAGCTGTCCGATTTATTCTTTTCTCGGCCTGACGTGTTTGTTTGGAAGGAACAGACAGTAACTTCAATAAATCTGGGATGTTTACTGTGACACTGAAACTTCTTTTGTGGCGTGCTGCCGTGCCACTCGACATTAAACTCGGAGAAGTCCGGTAGTCACCTCCGCGCAATAGAGAGGCAAAGGTGAAGGCCCCGTGTGTCACACAAGGCGGCTTCAAGAAGCTGAGACGTGATACACCTGTCCATAGCCTTTAAACGCTGCCGCCTGCATTAAGGACTTACTGACGGGCAGACGCAGCACATGCAACAGCACGGAGAGCCTTCAGAAGTCGGAGACGGAACCCGAGGTGTGCTTCGCGACCGCTGCTGTTCGCGTTAGAATGGGATGACGTGAGCTATAAATCAAAATGTTAGCAGTCATAGCTGAAGAAAACTGCAAGAGAATTTTAACCAACCATGCGACACTGTGGTTAACCCACTGCATTCGTATTCGGAAGTAACACAGACCTTCGTAATAAGACGTAATGGGCCACGTGATACCGGCTGACTACTGTGGTGTCCTTTGGTGTTGCGGCATTGGACACCAGTATGGAGTAGCTTGTAACTGACGTATCACTACCTTCGTGTTTAATATCGAACCACTTCTAATGGTCTCGATAACAACAGGGTGTTCTGATTCTAGCCCTTGTGCCACTCATGAACATCTAATTAAATCTGAAAAAGCCTGCTGAACAGGTTGTCAAATGGCCTTACATGAATTTAAATGCAGATAAATGTAAATTTGTGCATATCACTAAACGATTAAATTCGGCAAATAGAACCAATCGTGTGTAAAGTAATGGGCCACCGCATGCATCTCCGTGAAAGGGAAGAATGTGCTTGGGGGGAACGCGATTAGAGACGAAACGTCATGACGTTTGAAAGGTCAGTTTCTACCAAGGAACCTGGGAGACACACGAACAGTGATCCGCCCCATCCTTCACAAGTGATAGTAAAGCTGCCATGTTCGTCATTTTTGTTTCGTTCGCAAGTATTACGCCCCATCTTTTCTTTAACCGTCTAGTCTTCGTCCTTTCTTGTTATAGCTTATACTTCTGTAGAGGTTTGATTTCTTGTATTGTTGTTACATATTCTTTGCATTTTTGCATTTGTTCCTGTACTTCACTATTATTTCATTCAGATTAAATATGTTTAACTCTTTACTGATATCTTCATTCACCTTCATACCTGTTGATGTGTAGGCAGCTACTGCTGTCAGGAAAATCATCTCTTCACTATCTGTCTTTTTAGTCTGTCGTTTGGAAACAATCCTACATTAACGTCGACACTACAACGTTGGCTGTATCATCAGTTTAAGCAGGATATATCTTCTCCTATTTTATAATGGTGTTTGACTGTGCCACGAAGATAATGGAAATTTTGTAGCTATAAACTCACAGTTCATCAGATGTGTAAGTAATATTACATTCAAGATTAACTATTTTGGCCTTAGCTGTTTCACATCCTCTAAATGCTCTTGGTTTGGTTTTTGGTGTCTATCTACTTACATTCATTTGTTATGATCACATGCATGTACAGCACACGTTGCATATCATGTTCTGTTTCAGCTAAAATGACTTGGTTGCTTTATACAGAAGATCAAAACAGCCTTTCACCTCAAAACCATGTACACTGTACACTGAGACATACCATGATGTACAGTTAATTAGCTTTACTGCACAACAAGTTTCGTCATGATCGGGTGTCTGTGTTAAAAGAGAAACAGCCAAAAGTAAACAATTTATACGTAAGTTTGAGGTAATGTCATAGTACACGGTAAGTACCAACACAAAGACGGAAGTTTTTTCTCCTTCATTAGTCCCTATATGACTTCAAAACAGTTAATTGAATTATAAATGTGCCAGGCTAAAACTTAAGGAAAAACATTCATTTATGAAATACATGGAATAAATGTATATAATCCAAATAGTCCAATCGTAATTTATGCTTCGACTGTCTGCTTTAAGAAAGGCGTCTAATGTATTACGAAAATCTGCTTACAATAGTACAAGATCCGGTTTTCGAGGTGGACAATACCGATACCTTTCATTCTCATGTGAAAAATTGACTAATGAAATCTCGGACAGAGGCAAACACCCAGTCATTCTTCCTGGTCTGTATACGTAAACGGCAAATTAGGTATCATTCTCTGTTATCTCAGTGTAGTAATCCGCAAATTATAGACGTAATTTTCTTACACTTCATTTGAAATGAAGAACAAGAACTGTTTTGCCCACTGACTGTTATGCGGTGAAATGTTTTTGGTCGTAATCTATTTTATACATTTAGAGAGAAAATTGCTATGACTTTCAAGTGTAAGCGGATAAACCGTAATGAGATGAAACAGCAAATTTTACAACGAGCGGTAATTTCAGGCAGCTGTGGACTTCCCAAGGCAGTGAGAAACACCTTGCTAACACTGATGTCCAAGGACAAAAGACCTCCGCAAGTGCTCAGCTTCACCGACTTCCAACACAAATTTTCCACCAATACTGTTTTGAGAAATGATCTAAAATCTCCGTTTCAGAAATATTTCAGATTGTCTCTATTAAGTATCTGCTAAACTACAGTGTAATGGAGGAAGGAGATAACAAATACTATTAAGACTGAAGTTCTAAGAACGCCGAACGTACAGTATCTGATCAAATGTGTACGGACATCTATTAGTGGTCATTAAGACGCAGTGTGTCCACTTTTCGCCTTTATGTCGTCTTGAACTCTGCTGGGATACTTCAGGGAGGTGTCTCATTCTCTGTGCTGAATGGCAGCCCATTATTTCTTAAGAGCCGAAACCATAGAAGGTAGTGATGTTGGAGACTGGAGAAAAGTCGACGTTAACTCATCCCAAAAGTGTTCCACTGGGTTTAGGTAGGGACTCTGGGCATACCAGTCTATTCCAGGAATGTTATTGTCCAAAAATAGATGCTGCTTTGGGACAGAGCGCATTGTCATGTTGGTAAAAGCAGTCATCGTCTCCAAAATGTTACTCTGCTGTACGCAGTATACAAGGCTGTGACATGTGATTATATCCTTCCGCATTTAGTGTTGCCTTAAGGGTGATAAAGGGTCCACATCCCGACCACAAAAAACACCCCGTACCGTAACACCACCTCCTCTGTTCTTCAATGTCGGCACTACGCGTGATGGTAGGTAACGTTCTCACCGCATTCGTCGAAACCTAAATTTGAACAACAAGCGTTACATCTCTAATGTTTTAGGGCCCGATGTACTATCCTTCCAACATGCAACTGCATGTGCCGGAGTCATACAGGTTTTTCCAGGTCTGTGCGAGTTATCTTCGAAGAACGACGCGTACCTCGTCTTCCTAGTCCTACATGTTCGACTGGCATGTTGTCTTTAGTACATCTTTGGGATATAGTTGTCCGGCAACTTTCCCGGATGGTGCTCCAAAAAGCACTTCATGCTTTGTGGACTTGCGTGGACGGAGATTTCCCAGGAACAAATCTAAGTCCTATTTGCTTGCTTACTAATATATTTATTGTCTCTGACTGCAGCATCTGGCGTCTTCACACTACGCAGAGTAGATGTACAGAATTTTTTTTTTTTTATTTTTATTTTTTACGAGGAATCACATACGTATTGCTATGTACCTGAACTATGATTTAAATTTGATCTTAGTGATTCGTATATTTTCTGAAGTTGTGAATTTCACATACGTTGGAGTACATAGATCCTTGAACATGTCGCTCGCATGCTGCAGCACATATGGTGAACAGTTTTGCCAGCGGTTTGCTGGAGACGGGAGAGGTGTTGGTAGCACGAAAATAAAGGGCAGTGTTACACTAGACAATCGGGAAAGGTTCTTAAAAAACGACGTGCTAAATGTGTTTACGACTGTTTCGCCGAACCGTGACTAGAATAAAGCTCTGCCCACGGCACAAACGTGACTTGAATTTTCAAACGCAGTCATGGGTGCCTTACACAGCTTGTCTGCAAGTCGCTTAGACACGTCGGACAGGTTCGTAACACTAGCATTTTCTGTATTTCACTAAGTCATTCCAAGCGTGTAAATGTACTCGATTAAACTTTTTTATATGTCGTTTGCGAAAATCGTGTCAACTAAATGACGAACAATAGGTGGACTGTGATGTTACGCGTCTGATTAAGAAAGATTTCGGAAGAGGAAAGAGATTTGCTGCAGTTTCATGAATAGGCGTTTGAAATGTATCACCAGATTATCTCACGAAAGAAACTACTTGGTTCCCTTCACGAAAACGAATTTCAAGAGAGAGATGTTCTTGTCCCTTGGAAACGTCTAAAGCAACTTGTGATATTTTCTTCCGCGGTTTTACGGATACGAACAGAACAACAAAGACGAAACATAACAAAATGGTTCAAATGGCTCTGAGCACTATGGGACTTAACATCTGAGGTCATCAGTCCCCTAGAACTTAGAACCACCTCAACCTAACTAACCTAAGGACATAAAAAAACGGTTCAAATGGCTCTGAGCACTATGGGACTTAACATCAGTGGTCATCAGTCCCCTAGAACGTAGAACTACTTAAACCTAACTAACCTAAGGACATCACACACATCCATGCCCGAGGCAGGATTCGAACCTGCGACCGTAGCGGTCACGCGGTTCCAGACTGAAGCTCCTAGAACCGCACGGCCACACCGGTCGGCCCTAAGGGCATCACTCACATCCATGCCAGGGGTAGGATTCGAACCTGCGACCGTAGCAGCCGCGTGGTTCGGGACTGAAGCGCCTAGAACCGCTCGGCAACCGCGGCCGTCCGAAAAAAAGGGAAGAGATAGAACTGAACAGATATGAGTATTTCATGACTGTTGCCTACAGTGATAGTCAAATGGTTCAAATGGCTCTGAGCACTATGGGACTTAACATCAATGGTCATCAGTCCCCTAGAACTTAGAACTACTTAAACCTAACTACCCTAAGGACAGCACACAACACCCAGTCATCACGAGGCAGAGAAAATCCCTGACCCCGCCGGGAATCGAACCCGGGAACCTGGGCGCGGGAAGCGGGAACGCTACCGCACAACCACGAGCTGCGGACGAGTGATAGTCATGAACGAAGTTACAAAAATAATTAGAAACTGCAACCTCCTTCTGTTTTGAGTATGTTTAGCTAGCGATGAACGCTTCGTTGTGTGAGTGTCTTAGTGAAACTATGAAGGAGGAGCTGGTGTCTTGAGTCCGCAAATATTCGATAGCAGGAACAGGTGGGACGCTGTGTACGGCGCCTAGCGACAGCCGCCTTGCAGCACTTCCGCCGCCAGCGTAAACAACTTTTCATTTCGCGACAAATGAGATAATGGACTGGAAAAGAAACATAACGAAAAACGCCGTCATCCGCAATGTTCTGTTTCTACAGCGCACGGCACCTGCGGACAGACGTTGTCGGGACGGTACGACATGAAATTCGCCAGAAAAAGTACTCTTCAGAGCTCGCATGTTGCGACATGCACACCTCCAGAGCAACACACAAGGTTAAATACATTCACACACAGCGAAAAACTGGAAATAAACACAGCTTTAAATGTTTTACTACCAATTTTAAAGAACTGAAAAATACAAAGTTGATGCTACACTACGACCATTTGTCTTGCTAGCCGACTTTCGACGTGTTGATCTGTCCTCAGAAAACAACTTTGTTTTCCTTATGTAACAGGGTTTCCAGGAGAATACTAAACAGAAGCTGGTAAAATGAAAGGTATTGTAGGACAGAAATTTAACATTAGCAGTATTATATGCTGTAGGACTGGGAGAGGCCTAGCAGTAGCTAAGGATATGCTGTTAAACATTGTATGAGAAATATTTCAACAAACTTTGAGAATATATTCCTTACACGTAAATAAGAAACAAGTTCACATAAAAATATGTCCGAACATTCTTTGGTTTTGATTTATTAATGACAGAACGTTTTACATTGTTTTAGAGCCGGAAACTCGTAACAAAGCTTCAAAACGTCTTGCAATTTTTTCTACACCCACATAAACTTGTCGAATCGTGGGATTCACATCATTTTAAACAGTCCTGGAGGGAGTGGAGTTGTTTTGCAGGCTTCCATACGACTTAGATGAAGTTTCTCAGCATTGGGATTATCTTCTGAATAAACCAGTTGTTTTAACTGGACGCACAGGCAAGTATTTAAAGGATTAAAGTCGGGGGAACGTATAGACCACGGAACTATTGCTTCTCTGCCTAAGAATTTGTCACGTTAAATATCAAGCAGTATATATAATGTGGCTGAAAAATACTGGCGCCTTAGCATTCATAAACCACAAACTTCCTTTATCGGCAGGGGTACGTCCTGTAGCAAGTCTGCCAGAATGTTTCGAATAAAGTCCTCGTAAACAGCACCTGCAAGACGTGTTGGAATAGTATATGCACCTACGAGAGAGATATACACAATTCCAATCCACACACTAATTTTAAACTACTAGTAATGCCTCGCGTAAGCTAGACCGAGGTAATTTTCATGGAGTTGGAAACGATGGTTGTAAAAATTCCCATTTGCTACCTCGTCTATCAGCGAGCAGATTCACACAGCGGAATGGCAGTTCGTGCAACAAACCATCGGCAACAATTCTCGTGTGGTCGATGACTGGCAGAAGAAACATTATGCCAACGTTGAAGATTATACAGATACATCTATGTAGTACTTATCATACGCTGCTATGAGGTGAATCACGTATTACAGAGACATTTAGTCGTCATTCACATTTGACACGCTACTATGAGGGATATCACGTATTAAACAGACATGTCGTGTACTGGTACCTGGATCCCACGGTGATGTGTACGAGCGATTCGTGGTCCTCCTTGATCCATCATTAGTGGTGTTACGGATCTTGTCTCAGCAACGCGATGGTGAGTAAAAGCAAAGGTTGGATAAAATGATGTCTTCTGCCTAGAAACGTTTTCTGACGCAGTGTGCAGCGTCACGTTCCTTGGCACTGTCACAGCCGTATATAAAAATGATACCTGCCAACTCACGATACAAATATTCAACCACAGTTAAACGGAACACTTAGCATATTTCTCGCCACTACTGCGCACGTGGAACGTGCTAACTTAAAAATGGACATAAATTTCAAATGTAAACATATCTCCATAGCAATTCGTTGCAGTCGAGGATGCAGTGCATTCATTATTGTTGGAGTTTGACAAGTGATTTTATTAAATCATTTTAGGTGAACGACGGGCTAATTCCATCAAGGTCATTGCCGATTTCTTTTCCATCTTCGTCAACCCAGAGTAGTGCTTCGTCGCTAATGAATTAAATCTCAACCAACCGATAAGATATAAAACTTCATCCTTCCATCAGTCTTCTTAGATTCATAAATAAACGTGGAAAATCTGGATTACTCGTCTACTTTCTGCAAGTATACTGCCTGACAAAAAAGTGAAGCACTCGGAAGACATGGTCGGATGTCAGTGTAGCTTGTACACATATATACCATCGGTTGGTATGTAAATGATTAGAGTTGCAATTCTCTATGATAAGTAAAGCGACCACCAGTGTGCATTACTGATGTTCGTATTTAGGGTTGTTACCAGGTCTAGAAGGGTATAACATGGGCGTGAACAGAGTCAGACGTTGAATGGTTACTGTGAAGGACATGGAGATGCCGCGTACTCATGCGAGACAGCGTTATAAGCACCTGCCGAGTGCTTGTTATTATGGGTCCCCATTCGGTCGACTGGTCGAATCGTGCCATATCCAGATTTGCAGGGCATTCGGATGTGACAGTGACCCAATGCTAGACTGCATGCGAATGTGAGGGCAAACATAGTCGTTATCTTCGCTCCGGTCGTTCAAGTCTGACCACTACAACGGAGGATCATCGTATTGTGTGCCAACCACATCAAGACCCCGTCACACCCACTCCATCCATCCGAGAACACTCCCTGTAATGTTCTGTGTCATTACGCACCAATTTCTGGAGACTAGCAGTAGCCTGATTAGGGAATTACAGTCCCACACGCAGGCTGTCGTTAACACCTAACCACAAAAGGCTGCATTTGTAGTAATGCTGTGACCGAGAAGCATGGAACGCTGATGAATGGCGACGCACTGCTAATGCGAATAATCGCGATTTTGCTCTATCCCGGATGAACATCGTCGGCGCATACGGCTGCGATCTGAGGAGCGGGTGCATTCTTCCAATGTTCTGGAGAGACACAATGGAGTTACTCCCGGCACCACTGTGTGGTTAGTAGTAATTCAGGGAACTCTGACGGCACAACGGTATCTCACAAACATCCTGCGTCCTCTGTTGTTACCTCTCATGCGACAGTATCCTAGTGCCATTTTTCAACAAGACAATGCTCATCCAAACATACCACATTTCTCTATGAACTGTCTGCGTGATGTTGAGGTACTCCCGTGGCAAGAAGGATCCTCGAATCTGTCCCCAACGGAACATCAGTGGCACCACCTTGCGCATCAAATGCGTCCCAGCGCAAGTATCCAAGATATTAAGGGCCAGTTACAACAGTTGCGGGCGAGATTGGCCCGCAGATGACACCCTTCCCAACCGAATCAGTGCACACATCCAAGAAAGAGGGCGCACCGCCAATTGGGCTTACGATGCCTACTTTCTTCGTAAATTTGAATCGGTATTGCAGTCACTAAAATAACAACAAATACCCTCTCAACCCGCGAGGTTTCATTTCGTCTCCTCCTCCCCTTCTGGCTGCTTCATTTCTTTTGTCAGTCACTCTAGATGGGGGGAAACCTGGACCAAAATCTTTGCTTTAAAGCTGACCGTCAAACCAAGTAATCAGTGAACCCTCCGCCAGGAACTTAAATGTGATTTGCAGAGTATCCATGTAGGTGTAGATGTAGTGCGACAAATATGATCTTTTAATTCCATCTGCATACTTGATCAATCACATAGCGCTAGACACGTGAATTACTGTCCTCTAAACAGACATCGCCAATTTCTTGGAGACATATAGTCTTCCAGGAGAAGGCAGCGGTCTTAGGCATAATTTTCTGCGCAGCGTTTCTTTAGCGTGATTCATTCTTCGAACGAGCTTTAGAGTCATGTCTTCTCGATTTTGCGATTGTCAGATGGTACGATGCGGAAGTTAGTATGTGGGTAGGAAAAATGGTTACCCGTTCGATTGCCAATGAAGTATGTGAAGTATTTGCTTTTCGAAGAACTTCAAATACTTTTCTCCGTAGAGTCCCTCTCACAATCCCACCAGCAGAATCGAATAAACAGTCAGCAGAATACTGTGCCTAAATCTACGATCTAATTCTTGAAAACTGTAAGTCCCATGGAGATAAACATCAGTCATGGAAGTCTACAATGTTTCATAAGATGCCGATTTTGTTAGAGAATATTTATACTATGCCATATACTAGCTTGGCTGAGCGCTTTACATATTCCTTACGATTCTTCCACGGAGAGTAGCCATTGGACCAAGCGAACATCATGGAACTGAGACCAACGTCACCATAGACTGATTTGCATGGTTAGAGGTGTATAAGAGGCAGCTTAATGGATAAGCTTTTTTGGGTATCCTCTTTATATGTCAGAACTGTAATTAGAAGTAATGTTGGATGACTCACCAATCTATTTAACCATCTTCCACTTGTCGGTCGATATTGCATGGTCTTCAAACAGTCTACATTGTACGAACGTGTTATCCTTGTGACCAAGGATTCATTACTTGAATACGGCCACAGATTTTCAAATTGTGCACATTACTCAGGATTGTGATTACAGAGACTAGTTGTCTGGAAGTCTGATTAGTTTTTAACGTTACTTGTATCGCGTTAGCACTTGGGCTTTTTGTGAGAATTATCTTCAGTGTTCACTGAGGACTGTTTTTTATCCACTATTACTCTTCGGTGAAGCTATTTGTGGATTTCGTGTTCAGCAGTGGATACGAAACGAGAAACACACTAACAGTCTTCGATACATTCGCTCCTGGTAAATACGTTCCAATAATGTGTGCTCATGGAAGCTCAGAGAAGTCTTCAGCCATGTCTGTCCAGCTACATGGGACAACACGGAATAAATCTAAAATCATATTGTTCATTAACATTTTTAACTTCAACAACAAATAGCAATACCACACATGAATGATCGGTATGGCTACCTTACAATGCAGATGTCCTCTGGAATTTGTTTCCATTTAATTAACAATCGACTGCAACCATTTTAAGAAGCAGCAGAATAGACAGTCTCGATAGTGAAACTTATACATTACTGGCCATTAAAATTGCTACACCCAGAAGAAATGCAGATGATAAACGGGTTCATTGGACAAATATATTATACTAGAGCTGACATGTGATTACATTTTCACGCAATTTGGGTGCATAGATCCTGAGAAATCAGTATCCAGAACAACCACCTCTGGCCGTAATCACGGCCTTGATACGCCTGGGCATTGAGTCAAACAGAGCTTGGATGGCGTGTACAGGTACAGCTGCCCATGCAGCTTCAACACGATACCACAGTTGATCAAGGGTAGTGACTGGCGTATTGTGACGAGCCAGCTGCTCGGCCACCATTGACTAGATATTTCCAATTGGTGAGAGATCTGGAGAATGTGCTGGCCAGGGCAGCAGTCGAACATTTTCTGTATTCAGAAAGGCCCGTACAGGAGCTGCAACATGCGGTCGTGCATTATCCTGCTGAAATGTAGGGTTTCGCAGGGTTCGAACGAAGGGTTGGGCCACGGGTCGTAACGCATCTGAAATGTAACGTCCACTGTTCAAAGTGCCGTCAACGCGAACAAGAGGTGACCGAGACGTGCAACCAATGGCACCCCATACCATCACGCCGGGTGATACGACAGTATGGCGATGTCCAATGTGCGTTCACCGCGATGTCGCCAAACACGGATGCGACCATCATGATGCTGTAAACAGAACCTGGATTCATCCGAAAAAAATGACGTTTTGCCATTCGTGCACCCAGGTTCGTTGTTGAGTACACCATCGCAGGCGCTCCTGTCTGTGATGCAGCGTCAAGGGTAACCGCAGCCATGGTCTCCGAGCTGATAATCCATGCTGCTGCAAACGTCGTCAAACTGCTCGTGCAGATGGTTGTTGTCTTGCAAACGTCCCCATCTGTTGACTAAGGGATCGAGACGTGGCTGCACGATCCGTTACAACCATGCGAATAAGATGCCTGTCATTTCGACTGCTAGTGATACGAGGCCGTTGGGATCCAGCACGGCGTTCCGTATTACCCTACTGAACCCACCGATTCCATTTTCTGCTAACAGTCATTTGATCTCGACCAACGCGAGCAGCAATGTCGCGATACGATAAGCCGCAATCGCGATAGGCTACCATCCGACCTTTATCAAAGTGATGGTACGCATTTCTCCTCCTTACACGAGGCAACACAACAACGTTACACCAGGCAACTACGGTCAACTGCTGTTTGTGTATGAGAAATCGGTTGGAAACTTTCCTCATGTCAGCACGTTGTAGGTGTCGCCACCGGCGCCAACATTGTGTAAATGCTCTGAAAAGCTAATCATTTGCATATCACAGCATCTTCTTCCTGTCGGTTAAATTTCGCGTCTGTAGCACATTATCTTCGTGGTGTAGCAATTTTAATAGCCAGTAGTGTAGTAACCACAATAACTTACCCAGTTTGTGAAATGAACTAATCCCATGTGGTAATTGTACACATAAGTACACTTTCTATTATCAGTTTTAGTTAAAATACGATTTACCCGTTTATAAATCAAACATATGCTAATGAAAAATGTCCAGTGTTGTGTACTACTTCGTACACAACGATAAAGAGAGGTTGGGTAGAGAGTGGGCAGCAGCTGTCGTACGGAAGCTGGACAGGAAAAATGATTGGTGAAAACGTAAATAAAGTAAACAGAAGATTTACTTAACTTGTTGCTTCCTCAAAGCGTGGCGAAGAAACATTACAAAAGAATAAAAAGAAAATACGTACAGCTGTTACAAGAACAAAAAAAAAGAAGAAAAGAAAAGAGCGTCGTGCAGTCTGAGGTTCCAGTTTCTAACGTACAAGCGAACTTTCGAAGGCTGACCTAGACTGAAGACTGTCGAAGGCTGCGACTGACAAGGAACCCCTTTCAGTGCGAGGTCGCAAAAGGCCAACGATGTTTACGGCATTCGACGTCCCCACAGATTGTCTGCCATGCAACCACAATATTGGCTGCTAACGGCCAAAGGGGGCGGGACTGGAGGTATCCAGTGGTGAGCACAGCCTGAAACTATGGAGCATAGTTCAACGGCTTAGTCGACGAGTAACTCGCTACATTGCTAGTGGTATTGATACAAAGCAGAGCAATGGCATCGACAAACAAAGGAAACACTGCAGTGTGCTTGCAACACTAGTCCGAAGTTGACATTTCGTCGGAAAAGAACCCAAGGAATATCGCAGAGTGAGAAAGAAGTGTCAGATAAAATACTAGTGTTTCTGAAAGATAATTCAGTGGAACGTGTAGTGTCGTATACGTTTGACTGTGCGGACAATGTATTGTACATGAGGAGTACAATGATGACGCTACATGCTTAACAAGCGAAAGTGATATTGACAGAGGTGTCGAGATACGTAGTGCATCGTCCTTGTCGCACAGAAAGCTACAAATCCCGTCGCCAGTAAAAAGCAGCAAAGGACAATCGTTGTCCAAGGAGCGGGTACTAATTAAAATCACGTACGTGGATGATTACCCGCAGCATAGTAAAAAAATATTATGAACAAGTTTCGAATGAGTCCGCAACAATATTACCCTGGATTGCGTAAGAAAAACTACGGATATTCAAGGGAGGGCAAAGCGCACTTGTTACAAAAGCAGGTATGTGCCCATTTCAAGGACGCTCGATGCAATTTAATGGACGTACATGATAATGACCTACTACATTACGCACATCAAATTGCGCGCGTCATAAATTACAGTAATTTCAAGAGAAGCAATGGATGGTTGCATGACTTCAAACAGTGCTACAGAACTGGAAGACGTAAGATAACGAAATTTCAAAGAAAGTGTCAACTTGAC